>NC_142033.1:59365325-59666198 GCF_982192425.1 Myodes glareolus | reverse complement strand
ACATATTAATTTAACCCATTTCTATTCATCTGTGTATCACCATGTGGCTGTGGTTTACTGGCTAATGTTCTAAAGTTCTAGCACCTGGTCTCTGGTGGGGTTACACAGCTTCTCTCTTACTCCACCTCCTTTCTCCCAGCAATCCATTTAATTTTTCCCACCTAGCTTTGTCCCCCTATAGTTCTGCTATAAGCCCAAAGCAGTTCCTTTATTAACCAGTGATATTCACAGCATACAGAGGGAAATCCCACACCACCTCTCCTTTTCTGTTTAAATAAAAAAGAAAGGTTTTAACTTTAACATACTAAAATTCTTTATAACAAAACAGGTATTAAGCAAGAATTACAATTACGATATTTATATTTACTTTTTCTCTTATTATAACTAAGGAAAACTGTATTATTACTATTTACTCTTCAACTCCATCAAAGACTCCAGAAGGATATAATTTTACCTAAATAAACAGAAAGTGCATTATAGACAGCTTCCAAAACTTTAGAATTGACAGAGACATCTCGCTGCCTGAATAGTCACTCAATGTTGTTCTGTACCATTGGGGCATCCATCTTCAGCCTACCGGCCCATAGAATGCAGTAGACTTTTCTATGAAGCGGGAAATTTCAAAGAAAGATATCCCTATATTAGCAGTTGGTTGATACTTTCTTCTGTGATCTATAGAATGTCTGAAAGACTCTTTTATGAAGCAGGAACACTGAAGACCCTTTCTTATTTTTAGGCAAGTTCAGCAGTCATTTCCCTGTGTGTCCTTCATGTCCAGTTTATCAACCAGTCCAGTCAACAGCAGTTTCTTGCCCAAATGGCTAACCAACTCTATAAGGAGCCTCTTCAATGCCCATCTTTCTCTTGAAGTAATTGGTGCTGTCAGGAACAGACATGTCTCATTGTCATAAAGAGTCCTAACTTCTTAAAAACACTTTAAATGATATATTCTGTAGTCTTTGAAAAATTGAAGAATTCCTATCCTGTGAAATACATCTCTGTACATCTAGAAAATCTAACTAACATGACTATAAGCTTGACTATTATAGATGATTATCTATTAACTTGTATTTCTCAATTATACATTACATTTTTAAAATGAGCTGCACAAAACAGTACCTTATTAAAGAATAGAAATATACATATAACAAAGTTGACCTTAAGTTTTTATCAATAAACCAAGATCCATACCAATGCAAATATCTATAGCATATCCCCCTTTAAATATAAAAGAACATTTATAAACAATATTTGGAAATATTGGTGTAGTTATTCTTCAAACTGCTTCCTGCTGTTTATTGGGCATTGTAATTTTTTGAGAGGTATTGAAGGCAACCTTTCAGGAGTCTTGGTTCATCAAACCATATTAGTTTAGAAGCAATCCACAGGTTCTCAATCCCTGTGGGAAAAAAAGAACCTCTTTTCCAAAGCAACATATCCTTAGACTTAAATTTTGAAATCAAGATACCTTTGAAATATATATGTTGGCATAGATTAGCAGTCCTCAGAATCAAATTTCTCTCTGCATTCAAAAATTCAATGATAACACAATAACATATAAGCCAGACTTTCTGTGAAATTTCCATCTTTAACTGGTTTGTGTTTACTTTATTACTTTTTCTACAAGTTTAAGATTTATTTTATTATCTTTACTCCTTTAATCTATTACTGTCTGTACTGTCTCTTTAAAGACTTTGTTTTAGTTTTCAAAAAAACCATTTGCTTCTTTTTATAACTTTCTGTACTCTCTTTCTTCTTTCTCCCAAACATACAAACATTTATCCCACACTGTGATCCATTTAGAGGCCTTTTATGTATGAATATGCCCTATTGTGTATCTGAAATTTTTTTCTGTCTTGAAGAGTTTTGAAAATGGTCAGCAGCCTGGTTGCAGTGGTTTTGGAGGCTGGCTTTGCCTCTCTCCACTTTCAAAATGGTGGAGGCACAATTACTTACAGCTCTGGGACAGCTGGAATCAGAATCACGATAGCCACAAATAGCACAAAGTGTCTTGGGGTAACTCTAACAATGGAAGTGAAAGATCTGTTTGACAAGAACTTTAAGTCTTTGAAGAAATAAACTGAAGAGTGTACCAGAAAATGGAAGGATCTCCCATGCTTTTGGATCGGAAGAATCAACATAGTTAAAATGGCAATTCTACCAAAAGCACTCTATAGATTCAATGCAATCCCCATCAAAATCCAAACAAAATTCTTCACAGACCTTGAGAGAACAATAGTCAAGTTTATATGGCAAAGCAAAAAATCCAGGATAGCCAAAACAATCCTATACAATAAAAGTACTTCCCGGAGGCATTGCCATCCCTGACTTCAAACTCTATTACAGAGCTACAGTAATGAAAACTGCTTGGTATTGGCACAAAAACAGAGATGTTGACCATTGGAATCGAGTCGAAGAGCCAGATATTAATTCACAAACCTATGAACACCTGTTTTTCGACAAAGAAGCTAAAATTATACAATTGAAGAAAGAAAGCATCTTTAACAAATGGTGTAAGCATAATTGGATGTCAACCTGTAGAAGAATGAAAATAGATACATATCTATCACCATGCACAAAACTCAAGTCCAAATGGATTAAAGACCTCAATATTAATCTGACCACACTGAACCTGATAGAAGAGAAAGTGGGAAGTAGTCTGCAACTCATGGGCACAGGAGACCACTTCCTAAATAGAACTTCAGCAGCACAGACAATAAGAGCAACAATGAATAAATGAGACCTCCTGAAACTGAGAAGCTTCTGTAAAGCAAAGGACACTGTCATTAAGGCAAAAAAGCTTCCTACTGAATGGGAGTAGATCTTCACCAACCCCGCATCAGACAAAGGTCTGATCTCCAAAATATATAAAGAACTCAAGAAACTAGACATTAAAACTCCAATTAACCCAATTAAAGAATGGGGTACTGAACTGAACAGATTTTTCTCAACAGAAGAAGTTCAAATGGTCCAAAGTAACTTAAGGTCATGCTCAACCTCCTTAGCAATCAGAGAAATGCAAATCAAAACAACTTTGAGATACCATCTTACACCTGTCAGAATAGCTAAAATCAAAATCACCAATGATAGCCTATACTGGAGAGGATGTGGAGTAAGGAGAACACTCATCCATTGTTGGTGGGAATGCGAACTTGGGCAACCACTTTGGAAATCAGTGTGGAAGTTTCTCAGGAAACTGGGAGTCAACCTCCCTCAGGACCCAGTAATTCCACTCTTGGGAATATACCCAAGAGATTCCCAATCATACTACAAAAACATTTGTTCAACTATGTTCACAGAAGCACTATTTGTAGTAGCCAGAACCTGGAAACAACCTTTATGCCCCTCAATGGAAGAATGGATAAAGAAAATGTGGAATATATACGCATTAGAGTACTATTCAGTGGTAAAAAACAATGACATCTTTAATTTTGCATGCAAATGGATGGAAATAGAAAATACTATCCTGAGTGAGGTAACCCAGACCCAAAAAGATGATTATGGTATGTACTCACTCATAAGTGTATTCTAGCCAAAAATAAAGGACATTGAGCCTCTAATTCTTGATCCTAGAAAAGCTAAATAAGAAGGTGAACCCAAAGAAAAACATATAGTTATCCTCCTGGATATTGGAAGTAAACAAGATTGCCAGGCAAAACTTGGGAGCACAGGGGTGGGGTGGGGTGGGGGTATGGGTAGATGGGGAGAGAGAAGGGAAAGAAGAGGACTGGGGAGAGCTTGGGGGAATGGGATGGTTGGGTTGGAGGAAGGGTGGATATGGGAGCAGGGAAGTAGATATCTTAATTAAGGGAGCCATTTTAGGGTTGGCAAGAGACTTATCTCTTGAGGGGTTCCCAGGTGTTCAATGAGATATCCCCAGCTTGTTCCTTGGGCAGCAGAGGAGAGGGTGCCTGAACTGGCCTTATCCTATAGCCACACTGATGAATATCTTGCATATCACCATAGAACCTTCATCCGGCGATGGATGGAGATAGAGACACAGACCCACATTGGAGCACTGAACTAAGCTCCCAAGGTCCAAATGAGGAGCAGAAGGAGGGAGAACATGAACAAGGAAGTCTGGACCGAGAGTGGTGTGTCCACCCACTGACACGGTGTGACTGATCTAATGGGAGCTCACCAAGGCCAACTGGACTGGGACTGAACAAGCATGTGATCAAACTGGACTCTCTGAATGTGGCTGACAATGAGGACTGACTGAGAAGCCAAGGACAATGGCACTGAGTTTTGATTCTACTGCATGGACTGGCTTTGTGGGAGCCTAGTCTGTTTGGATGCTCACCTTCCTAGACATGGATGGAGGTGGGAGGACCTTGGACTTCCCACAGGGCAGGGAACTCTGACTGCTCTTAGGACTGGAGAGGGAGGGGGAGAGGGTTGGGGGGAGGGGAACGGAAAAGGGAGGAGTTGAGGAGGTGGAATTTTTTAATTAATTAATTAATAAAAAAACCCTCAAGAAATTGGTCATCAAAAGAACACATAATCTAATTTAAAATATAGAGTACAGACCTAAACAGAGAACTCTCAGCAGAGGAATCTAAAATGATTGAAAGACACTTAAGGAAATGCTCAACGTCCTTAGTCATCAGATAAATGCAAATCAAATCAACTCTGAGATTCTCTCTTACTCCTGTAAGAATGGCCAAGATCAAAAACACTAATGATAACCTATGCTGGAGAGGATGTAGGCTAAGGGAAATACTTCTCCATTGCTGGTGGGAGTGCAAATTGGTACAGCCCCTTTGGATATCAGTATGGTGATTTCTCAGAAAATTCTGAAGCAACCTTCTTCAAAACCCATCAAACCACTTTTGGGTACATACCCAAAGGATGCTCAATCATACCACAAGGACATGTGCTCAGCTATGTGCATAGCAGCATTGTTTGTCATAGCCGGAACCTGGAAACAACCTAAATGCTCCTTGACTATAGAATGGATAAGGAAAATGTGGTACATTTATACAATAGAGTGCTACACAATAGAAAAAATAATGACTTCTTGAAATTTACAGGCAAATGGATGGATCTAGAAAACATTATACTGAGTGAGGTAACAGACCCAGAAAGACAAATATAATATGTTCTCACTCATAAGTGACTTTCAGAAATAAACCAAAGAAAAGCAGCCTACAATTCACAAGTCAAGAGAACATAGACAATAATGAAGACCCTAAGAGAGACATACATGGATCTAATTTACATGGCAAGTAGAAAAAGACAAGATCTCCTGAGTAAATTGGGAGCATGGCAACCATGGAAGAAGGTAGAAGGTGAGGGGACAGGAAGGGCAGAGAAAAATATATTGTCAATAAAAACAATAAAAAAATGTATCTTGCATGTCCTGCACACCCAGGATTCATAGAAATGTGCAAAGTGATTTATATTGTGTTTGAAATACTTAAGCTTTGCCTCTGAAATACTTCCTCTTACGTTAATGCTCATGATACTTTGTTTTACACGGCATTGGCCCTGTTGCTAGTCAGAGAAGAAATGTTAAAATTGTGATGAAATCTAACATCTCCATGCTCTTGCATATTCTTAGCACCTGCTTGTTCCTCTCTAATTCTCACCAAAGTTCATTCTTTTATGACATCCACAGGTTTCCAAAGCACTGTCCAGCTGCTATCTCCTAGCTCTCTTTCCATCCTCATTTCTATTATGTACTACTGAATCCTATAAATGAATTATTTAGCTCCCGCTGCACAGCTTTTTGAAATGTGATTTGCACGAGACACATTGCACAGTCTAAAAGCATGTCATATTAAAATGCCTATAATTGCTTGAAGGAACTGCCCTCAGGGAATATGCCGTGTTATATATAATGGCTATGGGGAAGTTTTGACTCCTCTGTCTGTGATATGAAACAAACAATTTATGTACAGAGATTTGACTTAAACATAAGAAAAGAAAATGTATTGCTGTGACAACTGGGTTTTAACTCTCGTTTTAAATGTTTTGATATTGAACTGAAATGTAACAGTAAGAGACAAAAAAAAATAATTACTTTTTGTTCATCTCTACAACATTGCAACGGTTTTCTTCCTTTATGGTTCAGGAAAACTTTACCTGTGACAGTTGCATAAGTTAGTTTATGTACACCTACTCAGCTTTGCCATTCTAAATTCTGTGGCTTTAAAAAAAATGTCTGAATTATGAAAGACTAACACAGACTATTATTGACTAGATTGATAAAACTTTGCCTTTCATGACTTTTTCCACAGAACTGAAAAATGTGTGTTATAGTGCTAAGGGTACACATTTATTGACAAATCATAGAGTGTTTCTTTCCACAGTGCCTTTCTAGAACTCAAATCAGGAAGTTGCAGCCTTCTGATTAGTACCATCTCTTTCAAAGTAGTACCAGATGAAGCTTTTGCTCAGATGCCCACAAACAAACTCCTTCACTATATACAAAGATGTCACATAGCAACAAACTCACCAGTCTTGCTTCTTCTGTCTTCTCCGATCAGATGATGTACCAACAGCTTTCTGTTCCACTATGATTTATGATGATTCAGGATATTTGGTTACAACATATTCCTGGATGATGATGACAATATATATATATATATATATGGACGATGATGGGAAAATATATATGTGTGTGTATTCCCATCATATATATATATATGTATATATATATATATATATAGATGTCATATTCCATTTTCTCAGAAAGACACAAAGTTAGAGAGAATAATAAAACCTCATGTGATAATGCAGATGCTTTTCTAATGTTTCAAAATGGCATCCTGAATGGCAAGTGTAGATTATTTTTGTTGCCTGCAGGCTCTCTTTCTTCTTACACTGCAAATTTAAATAATTCATATTCTAGATATGATGAATTTTAAGGTATCTTGGATGGGTAAGTAAAATATTTTTTTCACCACAATAAAATGAATGATGGCAGCCACATTTTCTGAGAGTGTTTGAGAGGCTGCCTAATTCAAAGAAAACTAAATTCAAATATTTTATTTGCAAACCAGGAAGAAGCACAGAATGAGTTATCTCCCTATGGAGGAAGAAATTGATTGTATTCCAGAGAGAGACTTCAGTGAGCTGAGAGACTTGGACTTTCTTGTGAAGATATGTCTGCATGGAGGGGTGGTCCTGAGATGGGGTATCCACACATAGCAAGCATTTGCAAATACTTATATAGAATGTGTTCTGCCCAGCACACACATATGGGAAATGCTCCTCTGATATTTGTTTTATCCAGTGTAAATATAAAGCATACATTATTTGCATATATGCATCTTCAATGAGATCATTTGATATGATGGAGGCAGATGGCTTTCAATGGCTTTCTGAAAGGCGACTGTAAACATGGCATAAACAGCTTTATAACTTTTTACTTCACTGACATGTAGAAGAGTCCAGACATTACACAACACAGAATGCACTATTTTTTAAAAAATCAAACAACACTCTATATACTTTCATAAAATATGCTAGTGTATCAGTTACTTTCTAGTTATTGTGACAAAATGCTTAACAGAACCAACCTCAAGGAAGAAAAGGTTTATTTCAGCTCACAGTGTCAGAGGCATTTCAGTCTGTAAAGGCTGGAAAGATGTGGTAGAGTTCATGGAGTCATGAGCCTGGAAGAGACTCTTCATACTTAGCGAACTATGAGGCAGACCATCAGACAGGAAGGGTGTGGACTCTCAAAGAACTTCCACTAGTAAATTACTTCTTCTAACCAGGATCTATCTCTTAAAGGTTGCAGAGTTTTCAGAATAGTGCTATAAGCCTGAGTGAGATAAAGTAGTAAAACCTGAATCAGTGGGAAGAATGTCAGCTACAAATGACAACAGAGATTGTCATGAGAGGACTAAAGATTGTCATGAATGCCCTTAAAATCTGCCATTTTAATGTTATCATCCAAAGCTTGAGTCAAATTTCTAGAACCTTTTAGAATAGTTTTAATTCTTTCAATGTAGGAAATGTTGGCATTTTTCATTCCTGATTACATTTTTATAATTTCTAACTCACATTAACATAGCTGGTTGAAGATGTACTGTATATCAGGAAATCTTTAGACACAAGAGAAAAGGCTGACATGAGTCCATACATCAAGTTTTCCAGGAGAGTGAGCGGTCAAAAGTTGAAGGTCAGGCCTCCCTTTGGAACAAGTATCAGTTTCTATTTCAGCTTTTTGCTATTTGGTTCATAATACAACTCGAGTTTTCAAAATGAAATGAAAATGTTTTGTTTTTTTTTTTCTTCAAAGATTGTGCTGTACTCTTATAGGGAAAAATTGCAGGTTGTGGAACCTGAGCCATTATTATGAAAATTATTGGTGTTGGCTTTCAAAAGTCCATGTACAAAGTAGACCAAGGCAGGAAGAATAGTGGAATACAAGCTTAAGGTTAGCTTTGGCCACATAGTGAGTTTAGAGAGCTGGGGGTGGGGGATATAAAAAGAGAGAAAATAAAATCTTCACACTGTAATAATATGTGTTAAAATGAAAGTTTGTAAAAATGAGTATGATTTGTACTTAGATTCCTCTTTAAAAGACCCAAATGTTCTACAGGGTTTTCTGCAACAAAACAATTTAAGCAAATGGAAAATAAATTTTCAGCTGTAAAACTTATGATGACTGAGAAAAAATTGGAATTTAGCCTCATCTTCTTCTTGACCAAAACTAGCAATCTTATTATATGTAATCACTAGCCACATTATTTGAATACTTTTTCTGCACATGTGGAAAATTTAGCCATCTTCATCTTTTTCCTGCAACAATAAGACATAAAGTCTCTGAATCACAGCTCTGTTGTTACAATGAATAACTTCTTTACTGGGCACATGACTGTTTTCTGATGATTATCAACACGATGTAAAACCTCCTCAAGACAATAGCAGCCAGCATTATTTATAGTCATATTTATCTCCGAGTACCTTATAAGCATTTTCATGCAAGATACTTAATTTATCACCACCACAAGCCAGCAATTTCAATCTCACATTAATAGAGATAAAGTAACTTCCAGACTACTATTCGCTACTGGGATTCAGATCCTAGTTATGGCGGCACCATAGCCCATTGTCTTCACAAACCTGGAGGTTCATCTTTCCATTCACCTTTCCTCATGCAAGTGGGAGCTGGGAATGTATACTTCATCATGATAATATAAGGAGAAAGATTTATATTTCCCTGTACAATCTCTTTGGGCATAATAAATATGATATAGGTATGTATATATGTATATTACCAGAGTGTTGATATACATTCCAATTATTCTATGTTGATAGTCATTATGACCTAGGAAACTCCAGTTTTTTTGTGATTTAATTGAGCTTTCTATTCACTGACTCTGATGTTGTTAGGCATTTGTGTCATAATTTCTGTGTTGCCAACATCTTACTCTGACATGTTTATCAACAGCAGAAAAAATGAATTTCATTTATGCTGTAAGTCGAATTATCATCTTTAAATCACACTTAATGGATGTTTTCTCATAGGAACTTTGCCTCTTGGTGATCCATTGAGCACACTGGCATTCAGTGTACTGAGACAGATGAAGATAAGATCTCTGAAAAGACAGGTTCAGTCAAGCTGCAGTGCACATATCATTTATTAGTTCATTAACAAGAATGAAATGACTGAAATTGTAGGCTGTGACTCAGATGTAATTCATAGTAAATACCATACAACAATGTTTGAATTATAACAGCAGCAGGTGCCCCTCCAAATCATTTCTATATCTTGTCAGTTTGCACAATATTTGCATTGGAAATCAGTGAATTGTGTATTGACATAATCATTTTATACTCTTTAGAGTGTTAGTATACTGTGCTGCCAGAAACCCTGTATTACCTGTTTCCTAACTGACTCTGATATTATTCACTACTTTCTGCTCCTCTCTATTGAAGGCACACCTCTTCCTTTTGTTTCTATAAGACACTCAAGCTCCTTGCAGGTTCTCTCAATATAGCCACACCTATACGTTAATGCCATTATTTTTCCTTAAGCCTTCATTTAGACTTTATCTTGGCAAAAAAATTCTAACCCTGGCTATTCTATTCAGAACAAAACCTGACCCTGGTCAATTTTTATACAATTTTAGCTCTCTGATATGTAACTGACTTTTCCTTGTGTTTAATGAGTATGTTGTGTCTCCCTCTTTCATCCATCCACAACAGTGTGAACTCCATGAGGGCAAGGCTTTGTATTTATTCTGTTTAATGATATATCTCACACCCTCAAAACTGGCTTCGAATAGTGTTAGGTTTATAAATTTTGGGCAAAAACTAATTAACATAATATTTTTAATAATTTCTGGTTTTCTCATTGTTCATATTATTTTTATCATTGCAGGAGACAAAGACCAAGATGATTACAGGAAGCTTCATATCAACTTAGTGAATTTACAAGTAAGAATGATCTGTGTGTGTGTGTGTGTGTGTGTGTGTGTGTGTGTGTGTGTAGAAAAGGTATTTGTCTCATATATTTGATATGCAATAGAATTTTAATTTGATTAACATAGGCATGTTTCTAAACCTGTTGTTCAAATGGATCTTAGACTGGAGCAGGATCAAACCATTTACCCAAATAGGGTATGTACTTTCCTGGGAAAATGGGGGTTGAGAGGACATTATACAAGCTAATATTGAAGGGTGTTCACCAATGTCTTATTTCAATGTGGCCCTGCATGACACACTTAGCTACTGGATCTGTCTGACAAAGATGCCAGTCCACTTGAAATCATCTTTAGCTAAGAGCCAGTCTACAGGTTGGCACAAGCCTGATTTCCCATGTTATACTGCTAATCTTTCAAAAATCAGAAAATTTTGTTTATATGGTTTTATTACCCAGCTGTTTCAACAAACAAAATGGTGAGCTCTTTTTGTCTGCACACAAAGAGGACTCTTAGATGTCTATTAAGTTTATGTTTACTTTAAAGAAAAGTGGTTTAATCAGCGAAAATAACTTTTCTGCACTGGCAAAACTCTCTCCAATTTGTAGCAATTATGGAAAAATACAGAGTTGAGAAAAGACACCACAGATGAAAACAAGTATAAAATTTTATAATGAATAGGAATAGCAATTACAGAAAACAATTTAGAAAGCAAAACTATTATAAATATTAAGCTCCCTTAGTGTGCATATTTGTTTGTGTCTGAGACATAAAATTCCTCAGAGTGAAACAAAAAACACCTAATGTATTTATATTATACTATGCAATTATCATTTAATTTATTTGATAACTAACTAGTGTGTGCATATATGCTTGCGAATGCCGGTTCCCACAAAGACCAGGAGGATCCTGGGGCTGGATTTGTCAGCAGTTTTTGTGGGTGCTAGGAATTGAATGCCAGGTCTCCGCAAAAACAGTATTAGACACTGGACATCTCTCTAGTCCTGCATATTATTATTTAGCCATCCCATATTTTGTTTGATATTCCCACAATACTAAGATAGAAGAACCACTCTCCTCTTTTATAAATAAAAAGAAATATATCCCAGGTTCCTTCAGCTTACTCAATGAATTTATCAGTTACCCAATGGGGGTGTGAATCATTTGGGCTCAAGATTATCTTATTAAAGAGTTCAACTGCCTATATTAGACAATAAAAATTTTCCAGTAGAAATGAGACTATTTCCTTCCAATTCACATTATCATGCAACTGGCTAAAGTGTTACAAGTTTGATTGCTTAAGACTGATCAGCACCCATTAAGATCAAATTCAGCTGATATTATCTTTCTGTAAATCCAAGAGTCAAGCCATTGGAATAAACGAAAATTTGTACACTATTTTTGCCTATCATTAACACAATACAAGGTTACTAATAGAAGTCATTTGGTGAAATGAAAATGCAAACCTATTTCTTGGAGGTTAATCTCTATAGAAAATAATTCATTACTATCCAGCTGATTAATTCAGTTAAAATTCATCTCAGTGCATATACTACAACTACAATGTGGCATGGAAAATCTAGAAGCTTATTTAAACTACAATAAAATTTAACTGCAAAGAATAGAAACTAAATTTATTTTTATAATAATGAAATGCTCTAAAACAATGTTACTGTTTTATGCTATTTAAACTATGAATAACACCAGAAATCAACTAACATTAAAATATAACAAAACCATAACACCCACAAGCAAAATTGTTATCTAGAAAATATGCAACAGGAATTTATTTTTTAAGTAAAGTATGAATGGCATATCCAACCTTTATTTTTTTAATTGTTTACCATAGTAGACTTAAGAAAAAATACACAAACTCCTGAAAACAAGAAAAGCAATTTTAGTTTTGTTCTTTACTTGTACAGGAAGGATGCTCACAATTAGTATGGCTATGTGTTCTGAGTAGCTTTGTCAACTGGGCACAAGTTATAGCTACTTGGGAAGAGGGAACCACAACTGAGAAAATGCCGCCATCAAACTGGCCTTTTGGCATGCCTGTGAGTCCTGACTATGCGGTGATGTCACCTCTGGGTAGGTAGTCCTACTTGATGTAAAGAAGCAGACTGAGCAAGCCATGAGAGAGAGCCAATAAGCTGCTCTCTTCCAGGGTCTCTACTACAGCTCCTGCCTCCAGGTTCCTGCTTGAGTTCCTGCTCTGGCTTCCCCTGGGATGGACAGGAAGCTGTAAGGTTAGATAATTGCTTCCCTCCCTCAAGTTGGTTTTCATTAATGTTTCTTTCACAGTGAAAGAAAGCAAACAAAGAAATATATATTATTTCTTAAAATGCATATTCTGATTATTTTTTTTCTTTTCTGGGAAAAATGGTGTTAAGAGAATTTTTTTAAGAAAATCAAAAACTATGTTTTGTTTACTTTGTTGGATAAATACATTTATGCAAGCTAAGATTAAGCTTTTAACACCAGAAAGCTTCACACTGCTCTGTGAACTTCCTATATTTATCATTGTGAAAATCAGACTGGCATTGAGCATCTCATTTGCTCCTGTATCCTTTCTCAGGAGGGAAGCTCTGCACACCGGGCGTTTTACAGGGACTTTCCATTTCCTATGATGACTGCATTCCACGATGACTCCAGTGATGACCTCTGACCCCTTATTATAATCTCCCCAGTGGTCTCCATTCTTTTAGACTTACCTGGGGATAAGTCGATTCTCAATTTTTCTCTACAGCCTAATAACATTAGACACTTCATGGTGATGTCATAAGTAAGAATTTTTGTTTACTTTTTTTTTTATAATTCACCAAGATGACGCTTTTCAGTCAGTATACTATTGTGAGGTCTTCAAGAAAAGGCATGGAAATGAAAATCAAGTAAGATCTAATACTCACTCATTCTTTGCCTCATCTCTTTACATTGTCTCTGTGGGAGGCAAAATTTATTGAATAATCTTACAAGCGAGATGATTATTACAACTGCAGGAAACTCTGTGAGGTGCCAGGCATGGGGTTAGAGAAGCCGTCACAGAAAAGGTGGTTTGATCAAGCAGACCAGAAAATCCTAGATCTCATGATGGGTTACAGAATGACAATGATACTGGTATTGCTGGATAGAACAAAGCTAGTTTCCTGGTTGATAACCAAAAAAGCCAGTGAGGACCAGTTCTGTCTGGATATCTACTGGAAACCTGACAGATACTTCTTTTGAATTAAGAAATTTTTAATATATTCTTTTTCTCATTTTACATAGCATATCCCGGTTCCTACTCCATCCCCCCATCCCACTCCACCCTACCCCACACCCACTCCTCAGGAAGGGTAAAGCTTCCCATGGGGAGGCAATAAAGTCTGACACTTCACTTCTGAGAAAAACCAATGCCCTCCCTCCTATATCTAGGCTCAGCAAGGTATCCTTCCAAAAGGATACCAATTCAAGCACTAGGGATCAATCCTGGTCCCATTGGCAGTGACCCCACAGACTGCCCAAGTCTCACAACTATCGCCCATATTCAGTGGGCCTAGTTAGGTTCTATGGAGGTTCCCCTGGTGTCAGTCCAGAGTCAGTGAGCTCTCACTAGCTGTTTCTGTGAGTATCACCATCGTGGTCTTGACTCCTTTGCACATATTATCTATTGCTCCTCCTTTAAAGGAAAGTGGCAGTAGCACCAAAGAAGAACAATCAACTCTCTACATGGGAGTCAGGTGTCACCTAGCTCCTGTTACCCGATGATGACAATTGGATTAGATGATGTTCTATGACTGAAATGGCTTTAGCAGGTGAACCTTATGAGATGTTTGCAAGATTAAGGAGTTAGAGGGTCAAAGGAGCACTAAATCCCAAGGATGCTGTCCAGATTTCTGGTTTTAGCCAAGGAAGACAAAATCAGTCATAGAGCTCCGGAACAAAGAAATTGGCTCTAGTTCAGCCCATGGTTTCTTCAGGGTCTTGACTCTTATGCAGAGTCCTTGATATTATATTGGGAGCTTTCTGAATGAAATTATTTATTTCTCATGATGAAGTTGATGTATCCTCACACGATGATGTGAGAATGTGTCTAGCCAATAAACCTTGTAGTTATTATTTCTTTTAACACAGAATTCCTTCCTTTTAGATACTTACAATTGTATTAGGAATGCCCTTTAATGTATAAGCAGGCCTATATTGTGTATGCATTCATGTATATGTATATATATATACATACATATAAATTCTGTACTATGTAATGATGAGAAATTAAACTTGCACGTGTAATTCTGGAAATGAACATATAATAAATTGTTTTACTATATAGAGAATTAAATCACATTTTTTTACAGCCAATTCTCATGTTCTTACTCACAAAACTGTTTAATGAGTCACCTATGTGTATCCGTTTGCATAGTCGCACATCCATTCCATGGTGCCAAGTTGCTTCTTGTGCCAGACTATCAATAGCTGCCTCTCTAAACCAACCCATCTACAGAGGCTATAAAAAATATTTCATAATTTGTATTATTTATTTTCTTTTCACATTTTCCTTTCTGTACTTCTGTGATTACAGAGGTCTTTTCTCAGCAATTCTAGAATACTATACTGTAAGTAAATGAGAAAACTTATATACCTATAATTATAAAAATAATAAGGATGAAAGAAGAATATTAGAGGAGAATTAGCTGAGGAAATGAGATAGGAGGATGAAACAATGAGGGAAGGGAAGAGGGATAAATATCATTAGTGATACTTAAAAAATACACATGGAAACCATTGTGCTTGCCTACCAGAACATTAAGAAAGCACATGTTTATGTCAAAATCAAGGGATGTAAAAGTAGGAGGGGAAAGAAGGTGCTAAGCAAAGGTGAGGGAACAGTGTAGGGTAAGTCTCATCAAAATAAAATATATTCATATTTGAGGGAAAAAGAATACAAAAGTAGATATTATATTGCCTGCCAACATTATATGTTGTGTTAGTTAGTGTTTCGTCAGCTTGACCCAAACCAACACATACATACCTGGGAAGAGAGACTGTCAATTAAGAATTGCCTCCACCAGATTGGCTTGTGACATGCCTGTAGCTTGAGTATAGGAGAACTCAACGTCCACCCCACAGTGGCATACTTCCTCCAACAAGGCCTTACTTCCTAAATATGCCACACCTTTTGCAGGCCATTTTTCTTTTAAATCACCACAAATACGATGATTATAAAATAATCAGTATTATAGTATATTATGATTACTTGCTTAATTTAGTAATTAGGAAGTATTTTGAGTTGGACACAATGGTTACGAACATGTTATTACAAGAAGATAAAATGATTGGTGAAAACTGGGATTGAGAAAAGGATAGTGAACATTATATACTTAATAAAATAATTTCAAAACTATATTTCTCTCAAAAATGGAGAACATACATACACACATGTGCCCACATATATGTGAATACACAAAACATGCAAGCACATCACTCACATACACACATACAGTGGAGAAGATATGTAGTCATATCATGTAGAAAACAGTTACAAATTATAACCTGTATGTTAATTACAGAGCTCATACAGGTGAAAATATTTGACAGAAAAAGAAACAGAAATCTCAGTTTTGTATTGTGTATCGTACACTAAAAACGAAGCTAATTTTATCCATCCTTGTCTAGTCATACTTGAAAATTATATTATTTTTTTAAAGTACACTAAACTATACAGGTACCTAGAACTGTGTGATATTTAGCATATGTATGAATGATGTAGTTTGATGCAAGCCTAGTAAAGATATTTTATGTTGTTTGAATAAGTAAGGAAAACTGTTGTTTCACTTTTTAAAATTTTTTTTATTAATTCTTTGGGACTTTCACATTATGCACCCCAATCATACTCACTGCCCTGTTCCTCCATATCTTCCCTTCACCTATGCAGCATGCTCCCCCCAAATTATTTAAAAACAAAACAAATTATCAACCCACCTCACTGTCTGTTTGTGCAACAACTCTTCATTCATCTAGTAACATCAGGAACTATGGTATATCACAAAGCATATACCCTTTTGTCCAAGCAACTCCACCCCAAAATATTCATTGCAGTGAGCCATTGGTCTGGCTCAAGGCCTCTGATGCACCGTCATCATGGGACCCTCCCTGAAACTACTCTAGGACATGCTGCTGCTGCTCAAAGTCATCGAGATCCTGTGGCATCTTGGCTCTTTGGCACCTACGTGACCACAGTATGCAGTCTAGATCCAGGGCATTCATGTGGCCTTTGATGGCACCATGGGCCACAGACATCGCAGATCCCAACTGTAGTAGGACCATGGACCCAGACCTTGTCTCCTGCAGCAGTCCAGGCCTAGATATCACCATGGCCCGTTGGTGTTAATGAAGGCCGCTCAGATCAGCATGGCCACCGCAACAGAGTGGCCCTTGGACACCAACATAGCCCCAGGTGGCAACCCAGATCCTTGGCATGTGTGCTTTTTCATCTTTCAAGTGAGTAGTTTTGGGAAACCTGTTCAATCCAATGTAACCAATAGTTCTGAGAACTTACTGGAACAATCGGTTCACTACGGAGTATGTAGTAACATGAAAATTGATGACCTACGCTCTGCTTGAGAAATTCATCTAAACCTCATAAAACTGTGAAGATTTAGAGATCTAATTAAAAACGAAGCATGTTTTAGGGCAGGGTCCCATGTACTTGTTTCTTATGGATTGAAACACTCTCTCCTAGAGGGGAGATAAAACTCACAGAGTTCATGAAATTTAGAAGACTCAGGAGGCTCCTCCCTGAGGTTGGAGAAGCAGTGAACAATTGCTCAGAGCAGAGGAGACAGAACAACCTCTAGCAGCCAGCGCCATTGTATGCAGTGTGGGAGTGAGGGGCAGCTTTCCCGAATCCTCCCTCCCTCTGGGGTGGGTTTTGGAGGTGCAGCTGCCTGAGTCACCTATGCTCTTTTAAAGTAGCTGCAGTAAACTCCTTATCTTACCAAGCCGCACCAGAATGGAGGGAGTCATTTCTTTAATCTGTTTTTGACCTTTCTGGAGTTGCTTCAGCTAGATTCTCCAGGGAAAGTAACTGGACAATAGATCTGGAGGAAAACGACTTGGTGGTAGTATAAGTAAGGTATAGGATTAATTAAGATGGTTGATGAGGAGCACATTCAGGTAGCCACTTTGGAGATGGAGAGAAGGGATGCATATTTTGGAAATGTTTACTAGGTTTATGGCCTGAATATGCCCGATTAAATTTAAAAAGGGAGGGTCTAACAGGAAAACATGTTATTACCTAGTAAAAATGATTCTGGGTTCATTGACAAATAAAACCAATTTTTCCATAGTTTGTTGGAGTGCCATTTCCCATGACTTCGCAAGGCATCTTGGCTTCAGCATGGCTTTCCTAACATGCTAATGTCTTTCCTCTCAAATGCTGATTGAGAGGTAACAAATACTATGTTCTACTACTCAGCTCCATATCCATGGAATCTTCTTTGTTCAACGTGTGCAAGGGAAATCATAGAGCAGAAGGAACTATTTCCTCGAAGTTGAATGATATCTAAATGGTTTAGTTATAGTGTACCATTAGTCATATGATCAAATGGTGTGGGTCATGTGACCAGTTACAGAAACAAAGCTATCATGTACGCAGACATACAAGAAGGTTTCCTTTCTGAGATTATTGGATTTCTCTTGCACAAATCACTGGAGGTATCTGAACATGTAACTAGACATGGTGCCAGTGTCACTCTCTAATTAACACCATAAACAAAAGGAATAGTTATGTTTGGATGCCCCGAATGTGTCCAATATGAAACATGTGCTCTTCTATTGGAGATGACCAGTGGGAATTTCATTGGTAGATCTGATAGTTGGAGAGAATGTTTTATTTCTGTTCAAATATTAGGGAAACGGATTGAAGGAAGTTGATCAGCAGGTAAGAGGGGTTCTGAATTCAAATTTCTGGAACTCAGTTTAAAAGCTGGGTGTGGTCACGTTTTGTAGTCCTGTCGCACCAGCATCATGAGGAAGCAGGCATGATAGCTTCTAGAGCTTGCTAGTTGCTAGCCCTGCTCCATGTTCAGTGACAGAGCCTGTCTCAAGGGAAGAGAGCAGAGATTGACAGAGCAGGGGGCAAAAGGTCCTCCCCAGTGCTCTGCCCTGTTTACTTAGGTGCACATATGCCAAACATGTACACCAAACATCCAGGCAGTTACACATACACAAATAAAGTGATGGATGAAATAGACATTTTCTCCTTTGAGAGCAAAAGAAGGGGTGCTTATGATCTGCCAGAATTAGGAACGTAGAACTGTTTAGGTCAAAGTGTCACTATTGATCAGGGTGTGCTGGTCTTTTTTTGTCCTTCTTCTCTACAGTGTAGAACTACTAGCCACAAACTTCTACTGGATGCTTGAAGCATGACCAGTGGTATTAGTACAATGAAGTTATTGGTATTTAGTTTTGAATTCATGAATGTATACAGTGATAAAAGATTTTAACCTCTTTTTTTGTTGACCATCAAATAAATGTAATCAATGCTGCCTATTTATGTCTGGATGTGGGACTATACATTGGTGTAACATGAGGGGCCAGCTTGTTAGGATTTCTATCCCACCAAGTACCCCACAAACAGCATACCCCAAAGAAAATCACACAAAGTCTACATTAGGTTATAAACTGATTGGCCCATTAGCTCAGGCTTCTTGTTAACTCTTGTTGTGTATATTAACCCATTATTCTGATCTATGTTAGCCATATGGCTTGGTACCTTTTCCAGCTGTCAGCTCACATGTTGCTTCTTCGGTGATCTGGACAGGAATGGCAGAGGAAGCTTTCTGCTTCCCAAAATTCTCCTGTTCTCATTGCATCACCTTTACTTCCTGTCTGGTATTCCCACCTATACTTTCTGCCTGGCCAATCAGTGTTTTATTAAAATACATGATTGACAGAATACAGATAATTCTCCTGCACCATTGGGCTATAGCAGACTGTTTAGACCTGAATGTGCTGTGCAATAATACTCAGGATACTGATATTTTACAGGGTGAGATACAATGTCCTTTAAGAAAGAACAGCCTGTCAATCTAATGCCAAAGAATGTTCAAGCATGTTGGGAGTTTAAGCTGTGAATCACTGAGACTATACACAGGGAGTATAGGCGGGAATACCAGACAGGAAGTAGAGGTGATGCAATGAGAACAGGAAAATTCTGGGAAGCAGGAAGCTTCTTCTGTCATTCCTGCCCAAACCAACGAAGAAGCAACACAGGAGCTGACAGCTGGAAAAGGTACCAAGCCATATGGCTAACATAGATCAGAATAATGGGTTAATATAAACTACAAGAGTTAACAAGAAGCCTGAGCTAATGGGCCAATCAGTTTATAATCTTATGGAGCCCTGTGTGTGATTTTCTTTGGGGTATGCTGGTTGTGGGGTGCTGGGCAGGACAGATACCCCAACAAGCTGGCCCCTCCACGTTACACATTGAAATGTGGGAAAGTTATGGGGGATGCACATCATAGAAATAATAATAATGATAATAATAATATATATTATTATGTATATATATATGATTATATGATATATATATCATTTTATATTATTATATAATAATAATAATATAATAATAATAACTGTCTTTTGATATTAAGGTTACTTAGTATTAAAACATGTGGGGGCCAACACTACTGCAAAAATAGTTAAAGTACCAAATCTGAAAGGAGTTGTTTCTCATCTCCTGCCCCTGTATCTTCAGTTGGTTTGGTGGTGGTCTGTTCAGAGCTAAACAGCAGCTGGCATGGCCTGCCTGCCCTCTCCTGGAGCAGGTCAGCCTGCCTGGCACTGAACTCAACCCATTTTCATGCATCATTAAGGCCAGATAATGATTAGCTAAATTATTCTTTCTCTTAGCCTAATGAGCTGTGAGATGTGCTTCATTCCAAATGATATAAGAGTAGGTGAAGTTTTTTTGTCTGGAGATAACTTCCCTAGAGGCCATCCATTTAACCCAACACGACTCTTCTTTTGTTGGCTGAGAGAAGTGTAGTCCACAAGGCAAGCAAATCATTCATAGACTGTTACCAGGTTTGGGGTCATTCTACTATAAATTTGTATGCATTCTTGTTTGCTTGTTTGTAGGACAGGAGATTGAAGTCGGGGCCTTGAATGAGCTAGGCATGTGGCTACCACTGAGCTACATTCTTAGCCCATGTTTATTCTTTTTTTTTTGAAATATGGAAATACAGAATTTGGGCGGTATCCTTATTGTACTACAATAGATATTCACTTTGATTTCTGTTCTTTTATTTCCCCATTCCTTATTTATGTCTTCTTTATATATCTGATAGAGATGTTTCTTCCATCTCTATTTACACAGTACAAAGTTTCTCTAACATTTTAGATTTCAATTTTTTGCTTTCTTAAGATAAAAGAAATAAATTGCTCTGCATGACTGCATGTGCTCCAATCTGCAGTTACACCCTGACTTTACTTATGGAAACATATAGCTGCATCTATTGATATCACCCTCAGTGCTGGAAAATCAGCTTTAACCATT
Source organism: Myodes glareolus (assembly GCF_982192425.1). Taxonomy (NCBI): domain Eukaryota; kingdom Metazoa; phylum Chordata; class Mammalia; order Rodentia; family Cricetidae; genus Myodes; species Myodes glareolus. The sequence goes on along the minus strand of NC_142033.1, from coordinate 59,645,279 downwards.
GTTATAGCAAGCTTAGCTGTGAAAATAAAGCTGTCAGCTGGGTGATGGTGATGAACTCCTTTAATCCCAGCACTCGGGAGGTAGAGGCAGGTGAATCTCTGTAAGTTTGAGGCCAGTGTGGTCTGCACAGCAAGTTACAGGAAGGCTACAAAGCTATAGAGAAACTCTGCCTTGAAAAACAAAAAAACAAACAAAAAATAAACAAACGAAAAACAAAAGCAAACAAACAAACAAACAAACAAAAAACCCAACAACCTGTGAATGACTTGATATTGCATTATTCCTCAAAGCTGTCCAGATCGGCAAAACTTAACTTTCTGTCTTCTAGTCATTTGAGTTCCAGTTTCCTTCAAGCTTCCTCCTTCTGTCTAGGAACAGAAAAAGAAATGTAAGGTTACTATACTATCCTTCTGAAACTTTGTAACAAAATTGTCCTATGTTATTCTTCCTGTGTCTTGCTATATAAAGCCCTATGATAAAGCTTAGCTGTGAGGGAGGCTAAAAAATATAACCTACCTTCCTTTTCAGCTATGATCTTAATTTGGAAGGAAAAATGTAAAGGAGAATGGAAAAGAATTAACTTCAGTGAAAAGAATTTCTAACTCAGTCTGTATATGAAAAATATAAATGTTCAGAGGGATATCTTCTAATTGTTAATGTGAAAACATCAGATGTTTTTTCCACGTTAAAATGTTGACAAGTATTGTATTCCCTGTTCTCTGAGTTATTTTAAGTATATTCATATACACTCACATACATTTATATACATACATATATTCATGCTTCATACAACACATACAAACACACACACACACACACAAATTGTTCTTGTTTATGCTTGAGATGACTCCTTTTGACTCCTTTTAGAATGCAAAGTCAACACACAGTTAAAGTAATATTTGTAATGCTCAAACCTGCCTTCCTTTCCCTGCTATTTCCCCAGTGTTCTGTCTCCCTGGAATCCCTCTTAACTGGATTTCGCTTTTAGTTCCATCACCCTAAAGGAGAGCTCCTGTTTCCTGTCTTTATCTTTTCCAAGAATAAATCTAAACAATCCCACATACCTGTCCTGTAACCTACCAAATCAAAAATTATAAAAAAAATATCTTTTTGCTGCTAAACATGCCTCATCCTGGACCTCAACAGGCTTATCAGCAGAGTACCAATCTACTTTCTTTTCATGGCTTTGATTTTCATAGAACATATCATGACTCAGTAATTTTTCACAGTCTATTTCCATTGCATTTGTGTGTTTTTTTTTCCCAACAAATCGCCTTGAAGATGGTATCTTGGACGTTTATTTTCAGTTGGAGACTCGAACCTGACTGAATCTGACTCGAGCAAAATCAAGGCGTCTGTGTTTCTTTTTGAACACGACCAGAGACTCTACATTCTCCAATTTTTCTATCTGCTTGCATCCACCCACTTTCCATGATTTCTGGAAACTTCCTCCATCTTCAAAGACCAGCATTGATACCTGTCTGAATTGGGCATGTCGTCTTACCTTCTCTGCCTCTCTTGCTACCCAATCAGAGATTCAAAGTAGTATCTTCATTTTAAGATCAGATGATGAAAACCATCTGTTCTATCCTTCAGTTTAGATTCACCCGAAAGCTCACAAAATCACACTTTAGAATCAGATTACCCAAATTTTGGGGAGGGCATTATTCTGCCCCCATGATATCATGCTCTCTTCTCTTATTAATAATTTCTCATTCTTTTCTTTCTTCCCTTTACCCACTCTAGAATATCCTCTTAAATCCACTTCAGCTGTTGAAACAAGACCTATCTTCCTATTACAAAGTCTGTCAAACATTCTTCTCCAGAGTCTTTTTCCATTGAGGGAAAACACAGCTTTGCACATTGTCACATTTTAAACCCATTTCCCGACTTAATTTCAACTATCTAAAACTTGATTGGATTTTGAGTTATCTATGTGGACCACTGAAAAGCATTTTGTTTTGTTTTATTCAGTATATCATTTCCCCATCCCATTTTTCCTAGTTTTCCTGTCCCATATAGCCTTCCCTGCTCTCTCTAAAACTTATGGCTTCTTTTTGCATTAATTGTTTAACACACACACACACTCACTCACACACACACGCACGCACGTGCGCACACAATTTTCTACATATGTAAGTATGCTCAGTCTGCTCAGTCTGTGTAATGTACTTCTATGTATATTTTTGGGCCATTTGGTATTGAATAACTAATCTGTATCTTCTTCTATGGAAAGACTACTTCTCCTACTCCCAGCATTCCTTGTTGCTGAGATTCTTTATGTAGCATTGAAGTTTCTTAGGTTTCCCTCACCCCACCTACTGTCATGTTAGTCTACCTATTATTGTTTATTGTGTCAAAGATCTTGGAAGAGATAATGCAACATCTACTTTACCAGCATAATTCCTGACTATATTTTAAATACTTTCTCTTATTATCACAGATGACCATAGTACTTTTATGTCATCAAGTAAATATCCCGTTGATCAATCAAAAACTGCAGTCAATCAATATTCAAAGTTGTGGTGTCAAATTTTAACTAAAACATCTACAAGTCTCACACCTAAGATGCTGAGATCATTGTAAAAGAAGGGAGGGAAAGACTGTGAGTGGAAGAGAAATAGGAAATTAGTTTTCTGTGAGTCTGTGTCTCCCTTCAATATCAAAAGCTTTACCTATAAATTTCCAGTAACATGATTACCTAAGCATGAACTGAAATAATTTTAAAGTACTTTTTATTAATTTTTGAGAATTTACTGCACCATATTTTGATCATATTCACCTCCCATTCCTTCCCCAAAGTCTTCTAAAACCCTCCTCAACATTTCTTCTCCTCCAAAATCATGACCAGTTATTTTTTAAAATAATCTACTGAGTTCAGTTTTTTTTTTTCCTGGGTTTGAAGTCATCCACTATATCATGGTCAGTCGACAAGAGTTCACACTCCTAAAAAGTAACTGACTCTCCTTCCTCCAGAAGTGATCAACTGTCCATTCCATTTCCCTTCCATGCTAGAATTTTGATTGGCTTGACCCTTTTATAGGTTTTATTCAGGCAGAGGCAGCTTCTTTGAGTTTATGTGTGTATCAGTCCTGTCATACCCATAAGATGCCTTTTTCATTCTGGACCTCCTCAACCTCTGGCTCATTCTTTTCCTTTAGCCCTCTCTTCCATAATGGTCCCTGAACCTGGAGAGTGTACACTATAGATGTCCAATTTATGGATGAACGCTCCACTGACACTTGCTCTTTGTACTTCGATCAGTTATAAGTTTGTCTGTTAATCACTGTCCACTGCATGAAAGAACTTCTTTGATGAGGTATGAGCACTGCACTAATCTATGGGTAGAAAGATAGGAATTCAGATAGCAGCTTAGAACTGTTTCCATTTAGCAGAATTTAGTAGTTTGATTATTCCTGGAGCCTGTTAGCTTCCCAGTCATGAGATCTTGTCCAGAGTTAGAGTACTATCCATGCATGTGTTTCCTCTTGTGAAGGATGCCTTAAATCCAATCAGAAAGTAGTTAGTTATCTCCATAACATTGATGCCACTATTTCATCTGTGGACACCCCTTGTTATGTTGCTCATTATTGTAGTTCACTGGTTTCACAGCTGAATAAGAAGGTTGATAACTAGCCCCCATCTGCACACGCGCGCACGCGCGCACACACACACACACACACACACACACGCAGCTAATAGAGCACTTTCCATTACTGGGAAATATAACCATCTTCCTGGTCAGTAATATCCTTATTTCTCCATGTTCTGTAACCAATATATATATGGCATCTTCACCAAGTAGGATCTAACCTTTAAGTTCTGGTGAGCAAATGGAATAAAAGGCAATAATCTGTATTATTTTGGGTGTGTGTGTGCTTGGAATACCTCTGACCAACAACTGAAGGGGTAGTATTTCACATCAGTCACTGTGTTTTTATTCGTCAATCTGTAGATTTTGGATAATTGTTTTGAAAGAAGAAATTATGCTTTTCTCACTTTTTAATAATTTTCATATACTTTAAAAATACTGTATATAAAACAAACACATATAGTCTCTATTTCAATGAATACAATATATTATTTCTTTATCACCAGCAACCAGGGCATGTGGTTGCATAAATAATCCTTTAAGAGCAGACAACCTAACCTATATTCCATGTGTTTTATGAATGCTTCCTGTGTGGCTTCTGCAAGATATGTCCACATAAATTTTCTTCCTTATACTGATTTTGTTTCACATGACTTCACTTCTGTACAGGCTCACATGGAAAATCAAGATACCATCTCTGACAGCATGCTTATCTACACTAATCACATGTATTGGCCTTATGCAGAAAATTGATCCCCTAGAGAGTGAGATTAAGATATGTTTTCCTGAAGATTTTCACATAACAGAAGTGTTTATTGAGTCCCCCTTGTATGAGATCTCCAATAAATGACAAGTTTTATTTCTCAGCTCATTTGTTTTTTCATAAATACCCAGAGTATAAAATTTCTTCCCATGAGAGCTCTTCCATTAGCCTTTTGACAAGTAATTTTTCAAGCTTTTACCTGATGTGTATTTTACTAATACTTTGCTCAAATTCTGTACTAAAAGCTTACATAAAATCTATTTCCATCCACAAAATATAATTAATTTATTTACTTTCCTGGAAACATAAGACAATATTTTTTCAGAATTAGAGGTGATATGTTATTAATTAATTTACTGGAATTTTATATAATCTATTCTTATCTTTTTATAGGTCTTACATTACCATCATGTAATCTTATAGGAGTATTTATTTTGTAGACCCAGCTGATTATTTGTGTTTTATTGAAACAGGAATTTCAGGGTGTATAGTCTAAGAAATGTCAGTTGGGACACTTAGTAGATTTTTCAGATTTAAGCATCCATTGCAAGTATCGGAATCACTCAGTCAATTTAAATTAAACTTCAAGACTAAGTCCCAATTGTCTGGGCTGGACTAAAAACTGCATGCCTACCAAGTCTTAATGTAATGTGGATGCTACTGGTTGGGGCCCAAACCTTCATAAATGATATCAACAATGCTCCATAGAAAAAGGCAACCTAAGGAGAACTCACTGATACCCTCATTCAGTAAAACATTTGTTGTGGAGTGGAAGTGCTTTTCAGTGAGTAGCTCATGCCATGAATTCAAAAAGTTCTGATTTTGAACCTAAACAGAGCAAAAAGTAAATAATGATTGCATATAAATACATGTTGTATGCTTAAAATGCCTGCATCCAAAGATTATATTCTGTCATTTACATCTATTTAATATATTTATAAGTAAATGTGTAAGTGTCTTAAGTCTAAGATGAATTAATATTATAATAACTTCTGTAATTATTTTAATAATCTAACTTCTAGTTTTATGTATATGTATATATATAAATATATTTCTTACAAAGTATAAGCAAAGTCTGTCTTAGGCTTTTTCCTTACAAAGTATAAGTACATATTTTCCTTACAAAGTATAAGTATATATTTCTTACAGAGTATAAGTATATATTTCTTACAAAGTATACAAAGTATAAGCAAAGTCTGTCTTTAAGCTTTTTTTTAAAAACAGCCTAAAAATTTTTACGAGAATATCTTAATGAGATAAGATTGTTATTAGATAAGCATAAACACATTTCTACTTCCCCATGTTGTTCTTTTCATACTGTATGGATGGATACATTTTGTTAATGAACATAGTGTAAGAAAATCTAATAGTAATTAGTTTAACGTATGCTTTATTTGTGGGTATTCTGATAACCAGGTTTCCTTTGCTTCTCTTTCATTGAATTTTTCCTGTGCTATTGTTAGAGCTCAATGGAGGGGAAAAAATAGTTGAATATGAAAATAAAAAATCTACAAGTAATATAATAAACTAATTTTTACTTAAATTCATTGAATTGATTTCTGCATGCTTTTCTATTATTTATAGGCTATGGTAAGGTTAAATAGAATAATATTTGACAAGAAAATAGCTTCAGGCACACAGCTGAAGCCCCAGCAGTTATGAAACTGAGGCAGATGGATTTTGAGTTCCAGGAAACTCTGGGCTACATAGTGATGTTATTTTATTTTATGCGTATGAGTGTTTTGCCTACATGTATGTCTGGGCATCACATGCATGCCTGATGCCCACTGAAGCCAGAGAAGGGTATTAGATCCCCTGGAACTGGATTTAGAGGCACTGTGATAGGAACTGAAGGCAGGTCCTCTGGAAATGTGCTCTTAACAAGTGAGCCATCTCTCCACTTTCTACATAGTGAAATTTAAAGCGGACTGGGATGTGCACCAAAATAACAAGCATCAAACATTTGGGGATAGAAAAGGAGCAAAGAAGGGAGAAAAGAAAGAGGACTCATCTGAAACTCGACATTATAGTAGCCTTCCATTTATGCACGTTTGTGTCTGCATCTGTGTTTTCTAGAAACATGTTACCTGAAGGCTATAGTCTGTGAACATAGTTCTAATAATCTTGAGGCCTTTATAATTTCAAATTTTAAGTTTCTATTTCCTGTAATTTCTCACTTTGTATAATCTTTGTTATAATAGTTCTGTAAATTTTGCTTGTGTATGTGCATTTTTATGGTTAAATATACACACATGTGTGGAAGTGCATGAGCACATACATGTCCATGGATGTAGAGACCAAAAGACAACTCAGGTGTTGTTCTTTAGTTACCATCCCCCTCCTTTTTAAAGACAGGTTTCCTGACCGGACTAGTACTCACCAAGTAGGACAGAGTATCTGGCCTGGGAGCCCCAGGGATCCCCTGTTCTCTACACTCTCAATGTGAGAATGCTAAGCATCAACCATCACACCTGACTCTTAGACTTCTTCATGAGTTCTGGGGATCAAACTCAGGTTCTCATGCTTGGAAGGCCAAGGCTTGCTTTCTAACCAACATCAATTTTATGTAGACTAAATTGCACATCGCTTCATCTTAAGCAGATAATTTCTTCTATTTTTCCAATAGAGAAAAAAATTAGCAATAATATTTTTTAGAAAATATTCCTGGTAAAGGTTTGCTATGGTTCACATTATGCACATTTTAATGAATTTTTATGAGTCTTATTATTTTATAATATAAAAAGAGATGCATAAAGGCAATTTTTAAAGTTTATCACCATGTGACCTTTAAGATTTTTATCTGATATTAAAATTGCTTTTTTTCTTCTCATTTTTATTAGTTCTATGAAAATTTTGTACAGCGTGTTTGATCTCAATCTCTCCCTTGCTCAAGCCCTCCCAGAAGCATTGTTTCTACCTACTCTATGTGTGTCATTTTTCTTAACCCATCAAGTTCCCAAATTGCTTTGAAAATTTTAATTAACACATATTTTATTAACAGTGAATTTAATCATTTTTATGTGAACATAGAATTATTTTTCCTATCCATAGATATACAGGTATTCTGTATTAGGTGTTTTAAGTTTATTTTTAGTAGATAAGATTGCTTTACATAACTGTGGACCTTAAACATAAAACACATACTCCTTCATGCATGTGCCTATAAACACTAAACAGAAAGCAAACATTTGATTTATGAAAAATGACAGTTTATTTCGAATATAATTCATTTTTTCTCATAAACATTTTAGAGTAAAAAATCAAAACCATCATAATTTATCACTAAAAAGTATTTTACTTTTGTAGTAATATAATACATTTAAAAGAAATTTTTATAAAGTAAGAGTATATGTAAAGTAGAATTGCTATAAATACTTTGTTGCTTTTTATATGGTGATCAAAATAAAGTTGGGATGCTTTAAAAAACAAACGCTTTGACTTGGTTAAGTAGACTTCTTGAAAGTAATTCAAGCAAAAAATTAACCTCACAGTTACCTTTAGCCTCTATTAATCCTGAGATTAATTCTTAAAGGTTAAAGTCATAAGAAAAGGATCCCGATCCAACAGGATTCTCAGATAAACAGAGATGTCTTACTCCAGCACCTGTTCAGCATGAAACACCAAGTGAGCACACAGGAAGAGGCAGCCAGGAAAATGACCCTCACGAGAGTCCAGCAGTATATGCTGTCAGCATGATCTCACGTTTGCAGTGAGATGGGGGAAAACTTACATTTTCTTTGTTTGAACATATCCGGCTTTGGCATTGTGTTATGTCAGCAAGCCAACTAAGAAATCTAGATTTAAAACTAGTTCCAGGAACTACTGAAAGTTTTTCTTCCATTCTAGTTTTGAACTAGTACATATGTGGATAGAAGCACGCCATGGCACAGACTTACACTTCAGAGCATGCCTTCGTGGACTCTACTACGTCTACCATAAAAATCTGAGAATCAAACTCAGATATCCATGCTTGGAAAGAGGTGCCATTATTCACTGAGCCATGTGGAGGGATTTTTAAATTATAATGTATTTTCTTCCAATATCATACATGTATTTATTGCATTCTGGTCATAGTCATCTCCTTTTCTCTTAGCCTATCCACCCCTACTTAGCAAATCCCCATTCTACTTTTGTCTTGTCTTTTTATTTTACGTTTTCTTTGTTGGTTTAACCAGGGCCTTGGGCATCATTGCTCATGTGACATCATTCACTGGAATATCCACTGGTACTTATCAGTTGCTGTATCACTGAAGACAGTGGTTCCTTTCCCTCAGAAGCTCTGGAATGCCAAAAGTTTTTCTGAGTGAAGCTGGACCCATCAGCTCTTCCCCATCCATGACTGACTGTTTAATAACCAGATATTCTCCAGGCCTTAAGCCGGCCATAGCTTTTCAGTTAATGACTTCCCTTTGTCCACTTCTTACACCCTTTCTACCTCCTCATGGATATTTCTTGAGCCTTGGAATGGGTGATATGGATCTCCCAATTAAGACTGTAATCAAAGTAGTCTGTAGACATTATATCTTATTTTAATAGGTATGCAGCAGTTAAGTGATTATTGGTGTCCGATCTATCTCAAAGGGATTCTGAGTGAAATCTCTGAAAGAGGACATAGCAACACAGTGGGTTCTGAGTTCTATGATATGTGATTTTTAAGTGGGTGACACATACATGGGTCTAGGTGATCTTTCTCCCTTCTCAAATCTTCATAATCTGGATCTCCCTTTTTACAAATGTTTCTTCCTATAATTCTTTAGTAAAATCCACTAGACAGAACAAAACTACTGCTCAAATGACATAATGAAGCTGGGGATGTTTGAGCATGCAGACTCTTCATCAATGTGCCCACGTGAAATAGGAAAGCATCAGGTTTTCTTAATTTCCGATGCAGTTGGAAGAAGCTCTTTGAACTCCAAGGATTTTGAACCACAAGGCATCCTGACTATCAGTAGATACATTTCCCAAGACATGACATGTAGTTTTCTTATTTCAATAATCCTGACTTCCTTCCTAACTAGGAAACAGCTACCAAAGAACAGTAGCTTTTTTTTTTATTGCAACATGTAACTCCTTGTCCATGTGCTACAGCATTCCAGCCCATTACTGGGAGGATATAGACAAAAGACAACTTTCTAGGACTCAGCAAGTGTGCCCTTACTAGAAACACAATCTGCTCACACCTTAGTCATGACATATCAGTCTCTACAACTGTGAGAAATAAATGCTTGTTCTTTATAAGCCACTTAATCTACATTGTCTTATTATAGTTTTCACTTTTATTAGTGCATGCTAAACATTATTAGATCATTCCAAGTAAAAAACAGGGTTGTGGGTTGCTTTCCCCCTTACTTTCTCTTATATAATTGCTTCATTGAAAGAGTGATGGTTTAAATAGGATTTGTACTTTTCAAAAACACTTACCTATTACTTATGATGAAAATGGAAGACTAAAACAATTAGCAATTTTGTTTTACAAATTTGAAAATACAATGAAAAGAAGCAAACATTGACTTAAATTTAACCAGAATTTGTCTTATCCCCAAAGTCTATACCTCCAGTCCTCACTTTCTCAACTAATTACACTGGTTTAATTAATCAAGGCCATAGTGCATTCGAGCTACTTTCTTCATTATCTTTCACAGCTTGTAACCCTGTCAGTTGTGTTCCCTCTGCTCCTAGGACATTCTGAACCCATTGCCTTTTAGTTATTGTTATTTTGATCTTCTAGTCATAGGAATTCTTACGTATGTGAGTGTTGCTCTGAGGTTAAATGGAGATAGAAAAAAAATCTATCAAAATTGAAAAGCTACAAGAAAATGTAACTTATTATTACTCTTTGAAATATTCAGTAAAATAGACCTGCTATTCTAACCTGAATTCTTAAGCATCACAAAAAGATATGGGAGTTAGGGAAAATAAAAATGTCACCTCTATCACTTCTCTTAATATAGTTTAACATTTTCACTTGTTCATTAATAAAACTTGAGCCTTATGTTTGGCATTTAGGAAGCCTCTCTTCCTCCATGTAACGGAGTGTTTCAGAGTTTAAACTTTGGCTCAAATTTATAATTTATTCTACTTTGTATTGGTTATGGTTTGATGCTAAAATTAATTACCAAACTATGATGGCTGGTTTTATGTCAACTTGACACAAACTAGAATTAGTCAGGAAGAGGGACACCCAGTAAAAATAAATACCCACACGAAATTGGCCTGTGATACAATTATTAGTCAGTGGTTGTTGTTTGAAGACCCAGCTCATTGTAGGTGGTGCTACACTTAGGCTGATTTCCCTGTATGATATAAAGGAGCAAACTGGACCATCTGGGGTGAGCAATCTAGGAGGTAGTGATCTTCCCCGGCCTCAGTTTCAGTTACTGCTCCCAAGTTTCTGCAACGAGTCTCTTGTTGACTTCCTTCAATGATGAATTTGATGTGGAAGTGAAAGCAAAATAAATTCTTTCCATCGTTAGTTGCCCCAGGGAATGGTATTTTTTATCACAGAAGGAAAAATTCTAGCTAAGGCACTAACCTACAACAATGTCTGCTGGGTACAGTTTTCCTGTGGGGAAGTGTTTTTTCCCATACTTGATGGTCCAGCACATGCTTATTGTTTCATTAAAGGAAACTGCCTTTCTGGTCTGTCTGCTTTGTGGAAAATATAAAGTAATTCCCACTATGATATTTTCAGTTCTGAATTATTTCATTTTAATATCATTAACACTGCTGGTGTCACCTCAGCCTCACAGACTTCTACAAAGTCAAGATGCACTTTCATAGGTCATGATCAAGCCCGAGCATTAAAGAATCCAAGGTCATCACAGACCATTCGCTAAGGTCTCATTCTGCCAAGGTCTTTGCAAAACTGTTTGCTAAAGATCAAGGGGTCTTTATTTTGTACAAGGTAAGTGAATAAAAATAGCCTTATGTATATCAATGAAGCCACTTGCCTGTGAACAAAACTTCCATAATCCATAATGATCTGCCAAGGACAAAATGCTACTTAGGAAAAACCAAAGCCTTAATAATAAAGTTACCAGCCAAATTCTTTCCTTTTGGTATTTTTTTCAAGGTTCTCAGTCCATGTGCCAGATACTAGATTTTGGCAGAGTTTAATGAGTAGCAATTTTCTTTTCAGCATTAATTCAAAAATATGTGAAATTCAGGAGACAGGAAAAAGAAGAATCAAACTATCCACTTTTCTGATCTTGAGGTAATGGAAACTGTGACTCCAAATATCTGGGTAAGTGAACTTGCTGATACTTTCTTCCTGATCTGAGCAGATAGACCTATCTGTCACAGAGGAGCAGCAAAATAATGAGTGCTGGGCTAAAAGCAAATGCCATTATGATAGCAAACATCACTTCTTAAAGGAAGAACTGAGAACTCTAATAATCTGAGCAACTAACATTCATTAATTGCATGCCAGCTTCAAGGAAATAGATATTCTTAGGAAAGTGCAGCTGGAGTGATTTCCTTTCCTCAATCTTCTTAATTTGATGGTGATTATAAATTTCAATTGGCTAATTTCTTAGGATAGTAAATGGATATTCAGTATTGAAACACTGTTCTAAAAGGGATAGCCTTGGTTCTAAGGCTTCTAAGCATGTGGTGGTAGGGAGTGGGTCCACCTTCAGAATAAGGAGAGGGAGTTCTCTTTCCAGATTACTTGCTCTTGTAGAGGTTTGGCTAATAACCTCTGTGTTCTCTAGTAATATTTTCTTAAATGAATTAAGGAGCTGAATGTTTCCAGATCAATGTATTGTATTCCCTGGTCCTGAAAAGACTTGAAAATCATTAGTTTTGAGACAGTTTAATAACAACTATGGTATGAATGGGAACTGTCCTCCACAGGGTCATCAGTTTGCACACTTGGTCTCCAGCAGGTGTTGCTGTTTAGGAGGGTGAGGAAACCTATCCTAAAGGAGGATAGACTTTATGGAGGAAGCACACTACTGGGGTTGGGCTTTGAGGTTTTATGGCCTGGTCTCATTTGCTGTTCTATTGAATGTGAATGCAGTGTGACCACGCAGCTCCCTGCCCCTTGTCATTATGTTCATTGTTGTAACATGTTGGGCCTGCTTGTTTGTGTTTTCTGTCCCCGCCTGGTACCCCACAACCGGCAGGCCCCAGAGAAAATCAACCACATAAGAGATCTCTATAAGTTATAATACTGATTGGCCCATTAGGTCAGGCTTCTTACTGGCTAACTCTCACATCTTGATTAACCCATTTTTGTGATCTATTTTAGCCATATGGCTCAGTACCTTTTTCAGTGGGGCAGCTCATATCCTGCGGCTTCGGTGATCTGGGCAGGAGTAGGAGGAATCAACTTCCTCCTCCCCAGAATTCTCCTGCTCTCCTTGCATCATTTCCACTTCCTGTCCGATTTTCCCACCTACACCTCCTGCCTGGCCAATCAGCGTTTTATTTAAAACATGATTGACAGAATACAGACAATTCTCCCGCACCACAATGTCATTATTTCCCTGCTACCTAAGATTTATTGCTGTGTGAATATTTCATATTCTCTCTTTTTTCCAAACCACAAGCAAAGGAAATCCGTAATGTTGCAGACCAGAAGACATAATGCAAGCTTCCAAAGGAAGGAGGGAAGCTAGCAACAGTCTTACCAGGCTATGATACCTATGAATCACAATAACAAACAGCATGGTATAATAACCCTAAGGAGTACTAGTGACACACATGCCTTGGCCCTAATGAACAACTCTCTATATGGACTTAAAACTGTGCAACAGAAAGAAACCTGTGCCTAGTACAGAAAACCTAGCTAACTACCTAGTGACGCCATGGATTTTGGAGAAGAATCTACAACAACCATTTTTCTAAGCCAGTATAATCCTTAATTACACTATAACTATTTGTAAATTTGCTCTTTACCCAAAGAGAAGTATAATCCTCATCACCTCCTTAATGAAACTTGTCTTTGCAACAGACAGAAACCATTACAGAAAACCATAGCCTATTAAAATGCAGAACTGCAGAGCCTATTCTCAATGGACACAACTTTGAAATCACTCCTACAAACACCTAAGTTCAGAAACGATGCCAAAGAGGTGGCCAATAAATTTTAAGAACCAGAGAATTAGGGAATTTATTGAGAGACTGTGTCAGAAAATACTGAGAATGGGGAAAATAGTCCTCCTCATGACAAAATATATCAATAGGTTGTTCAAAACCAAGTGGTCTTACGTAATGCAAGTACCATTATAGAGATTATGCAGGTTACATTGAAGAAAGTATATGTACATTGTAGTAAAAGGAGGAGCGGGCCGCATTACCTGGCTAGCTTAACCTCTGAAATAATCACACGGAAATTGTATTAATTAACACACTGCCTGGCCCATTAGTTCTAGCCTCTTATTAGCTAACTCTCACATCTTGATTCAACCCATTTCTAATAGTCTGTATGTCACCACGAGGTCATGGCTCTTTGGGAAAGATTCAGCATGTCTGACCTGGCAGCTTCATGGTGGCAGCTCTCCCTGCCTGCCTTCTTTCTCCCAGCATTCTGTTATGTCTACTCTACCCACCTAAGGACTGCCCTATCAAAAGGCCAAGGCAGTTTTCTTTTTTCAACCAATGAAAGCAACACATAGAAAGACCTCCTTCACCAGTACATCTGTATATACACGTAACAATGATTAATGAAAAGAGACCATGAATCAGAAAGAGATTGAAGAGGAATAGATGGGAGGTTTTGGAATAAGGAAAGACAGTGGGAAATGATGTAACTGTATTATTATCTAAAAAGGAAAAATTAAACAAAAACATGCCTAATATGTAAACCATATCACAGAGCAAGACTTTCAAGAGAGTAACACTTTCAAATATCTTTTTACATGCTACAAATTAATTTTCTACACCTTCATCAGCTCTGACAAATTTCTGATTTCTTTACTTTTCTGTTCTGTGATAGCAAACATCCTTCTCACCATCAATTTTCCTTTCAGCAGCAAACATGCTCTAACCATTACACTCATCCTCTCCTGTCTTAGTTGACAGAGTCAGAGTGCCTCTGCCCACTCCACCCTATCCCCGGTTGCAGAGATGCATGAGACTCATGTCTGACCAGTCTTTATCTCAGTCAGTCACTGAATTTTTGCCTCAAGGATAGGCATAACCTTTCTTGTACCTATGCATTTTGTCATTAGCTCCAGAATGATTCACGATGTGGGAAAGGTGACAGAGAATGAAATAGAACATAACATGGAACTGGGCCTTGACATCAAAATGATATCAAAAGAGTCTCTGCATATAGCTGTATCTGAAGAGTAGGTCCTTGATTTCTTCCATTTAATAAGTTATCTTCAGTTATGGTTTAGTAGTGAAAGTCTTAAAAAGAACAAAAAGCCCAAACTACAACTAATCATCAGGATATCTTGGGTCAAGATCACTGTTTCCCAGTGTTTGATGAGTGACCCTATTCTCAGCCACCACATTTAGCACACATTGCACTGTGCGCCATACAGATCCTATACTGTGGGATTTGTAACTGTGAGGATGATGGACACATAATATTTGTATTTGAATTAAGGCCAGAGCATCATCAAAGCTTACAAAGAGAAAACTACTTCTGTAACGTACTGGATTCTCAGGTAATTGGAAAGAACTTTATTTATTGAAATATTGGTGAAGTACCATTTTCTATATGCTTGAAGAAAGTCCAGTGAGTGTAGCATATTCTAAAGCATGCTTAACAACTAATTGTAAAGACATTTGGTTATGGAGTTTAGATTGCTAGAAACCAAGATTCCAGACATTAGGATTTAGACTTAAACCATCCTAGTTTAAACCTGCCTCACTCTGCTTTCTCTATCCTACTTCTGTGCTTTTGATCAAGTTGCTTGCCACCTGTGATTGAGTTTCTCCTTGGTAAAAGGGGGCTAGTTAGCGTGAACATCTCATAGGGTGGTTATAAAGCTTAATGAATGCATATAAGGAACTTAACAATTTGCCTAGTAATCAGTAAACACTCAATAAACATGAGCTTCTAGTTTGATTATTACTTTCCATCTGCAGCTGCGGCTTCCAGCATATAATCGATTTATTCCAAGTTTCTCTTTCCTCCAATTGCATCTAGCTGGTGTCATTAACTGTGCTAATGAGTCACATACCGTCAAACCCAGGTTTTATCAAATGTTCCAGTTATTAATAGAGGACAGTAGCTATGAGTGGGGTGGGGGGGAGGCTAGGGTTGTGGCCGAGCTGCCAAATTCTGCTCAAACATTTTGTGGTGGCAAAGTCATCCCTAAATGTCACAGCTGGTGTGAGAATTTGTCATAGATTCATCTGCAATGGGATTTTTATAAGTGTCTTACAACTTTTAAGGTTGAAATGGTTCAGGCAAAGAACACCACTGTAAATGTCAGTTTGTCATAAATTTGAAGTTGGTGTCTTATCTTTATCTAGATCATCAATAGAGGGGCTTTAATTCTTAAGCAATAAATATGTAGAGAATTTGCAGGGCATGAGCCTGAAGAGGTCGAACTGTCTCAGTTTTAAGTCATTTGGACATGTCCTTCTGAAAGAGGCTGCTGATCCCAGAGCACTGAGGCTGTAGCCCAGAGTGCTCCCTCCATCTGCCAAGAGTTTGAGCCTTTGATGGGTTCTGTGCCCTTTCTTCAGCTGATTGCTCTGCTCCATTACTGCTGACTTTAAAATATTCAGACCACTAATGTAATATGCAGCACCTGCAGACACTGTGAAATATTAGTGGGGTGGTAATGAAAATTGACTGCAAGTGTAATGACAACAGGTGAAATTATTCATAGCCTGCTCGTGGAGCAAACTTAAGATATGAACTCAAGGAGCATAAATGGAGCAAGTTCATGACAAATACAAAAATATCCCAAACTGCTGTAGCAATAAAAGTAAATACAATAAATCTTTCCTGCAAATATAATAAGGTCCCTAACTGCAAATGTAATAAAAGCTATCAACAGCTGCAATGTGTTTGGAACGTATTATACAGCTTTACAAAGAGTTATACCCCCTACTGGTATGGTCTCAACAATGTCATGCTTTGTCTTTTCCCAACGAGTACAAATCTAGCAGTCTACATGTTACCCGGTGTAGATTAAGAATGACAGAGCGTTAATACAGCAGGTTTGGATTGAAAATGAAATGCTCAATCCAGATGTGCTCTTTGGCCATTCCGCAAGCAGAGCCAAAGGCTGTGGCTCTCCCACCAGGGGCCGAAAGGCTGCCAGGAAATCTCTGCAGGGAGGTGAGGAATTGATAAATAGCTGGGTAACCTTTCTGTTGCCTCCATGTGGTATCCGAACTTGACGAGCAAGCAGCATACAGGACCGAGGCAGTGAGGGTATGGGGGTAGAATGGGAAAGGGATGAGTGGGAGATGGTGTTTGGTAGCTATCACAGGCTCACCAGACATTACCCTGTACATGTTTACCCTTTCCTCCTTCTTTATTTCATTTTTGCACAATTCAGAAAATACAGGTTTAACTCTACTAGTTTATAGCTGCTAATTACATTCCAGAGAGAAATGACTCGATAAAAAGTTATCATTTTTGAACTTTTGAGATGCTTTAGTCCTGTGGGTGAATAATACAGAGATGAAGTAATTCTAACACAATGAAATTAAGTCCATCACCAAAGAGAAGAGGGTACCAGGTAAAGTGCCTAGGGCTTTCAGAGGTGGAAGAAAACCTCAGATTGCTCTCATCATTTTTCCAGTAGTCAGTCAGTTACCTTTGATTTCTGCTACCTATTGACTATAACACTAAGAACTGTATAGAAATTGGTTACCAACAACAGCAATAAAACTTAAGACTCTATGTCCCAAAACTCACAAATTTACAAACCTGATGGGTGCTTATAAAATAAAAGTATATTTTCTTCTAAATTGTTTTCTTATAACTTTCTCAAATCTTACAATAAAAACCCAGCCCCCTGCAGCTATTGAAGGAACTAGGTTCTCTTAGGTTGTTGAAAATTAATGAGTGTTAACACCTACTTGCATGCTATCAGATGTCTTTTCTTCATCATATAAATTTAGATGTTCACATGGAATATCTTTGCAAATCATTTATATACATTTGTATCTTTTCTTTATTGTAAGTTTAATTTTGATGTCACTTTAAGTCAACAAATACAATGGTAACTTGTAAGTTTAAATACCACATAGCATTACATGAACAAATTCTCCTCAGTTAGCTAATTAATTCAGGGTATTTTTCACTCTTCACCACTCTTTATTGTTACTGAAAGGAGAAAAGTAAGTGACTGTCCTCACTTCCCATATCTTGGAGTGCTATAATATGGAATTCTGTTTTTTTTTTAAAAAAATACTTTTTGTTTATTGAAAATAAATTCTTTTTTTCATATAATATATCCTGATTACATTTTCCCTTCTGTTGTAGGAGGTCACTTGTTTGTTCCCAGCTGCTCAGTCCCGAAATAATCACACAGAAACCATATTATTTACAATACTGTTTGGCCAATTGCTTAAACGTATTTCTGGATAACTCATATTTTAAATTAACCCATCTCTATTAATCTATGTATTGCCATGAGGCTGTGGCTTGCCGGGTAAAGTTCTAACATCTGTCTCTGGTGGGGCTACATGGATTCTCACTGACTTAGCCCTCTTTCTCCCAGAATTCAGTTCAGTTTTCCCTGCTTAGCTCTGCTCTACCCTATTACAGGCCCAAAACAGCTTCCTTAACCTATGGTATTCACAGCATAATGAGGGGGATCCACATCCCTTTCCTTTTATTCCTCCCAGTTCCTCTTCATTTCCCCTCCTCTCTGGATCCACTAAATAAAGAATCATTTCAAGAGGATACTTATCACTTGAGACTGAGATACTCTGGAAGTATATAAACAAGCAACAAACACAAATCAGGAGGCTTGGGGATATCCTGCCACCATGTGTGAGTAGTTCATAGTCGGGGCACCCGCTCACAGAGATGGGGAGACTCAGCCATGGATCTATTGAGAGAGGTCAAATTTGGGAGGGGAGAGTGGTTAAAGACCTCACTCATTGAGCGGATGGAATGAGTCCCACTGAGGTGGAGCATTGTGGAGACTTATGCTCTCTTCTGTATTTAATGCTGGTTGACAATGAGAGCTGAGTTCAGGTCCAGCAGATTACTCTGCCTCCTCAATCTCCTTCTTTTAGTTGGCTGTTTTATACAGTTTAGGATTTCCAAATTTAAAGAGTAGGAGGTAGAATTTCCAATTCTTCCTTTCCAGAGTAGATCAGGCTTGTTTCTTAACTATGTAGTCCAATTAGGAAGCTTTCCTCATAATCACTATTGACCCCAAATACTACTCACCATCTTGCCCCAGAACTGGGTATTCTAATATAAGAGAACCAGGTAATATACATCTCAATTCTTTTTTCTTTTCGTTAAAAAATATTTTTCCTAGTAGATGTAGTATGATTTTTATTCTTTTATTCTTGTCATTATCTTGTCTGTACATATATTTATTTTGTTTAATTTCATGATGTTTATCTTTCTCTTCCTCTCATTGTTTTGTTCTTTTCCTTTTCTTTAGTTTCTTTTTTTGGATATTACCCTTCTTTTAAAATCTATTTTATTATTTTTTATTGTATATTTAAATTAACAATTCTACATTATTTTCTCTACTTTTGTGTGTGTGTGTGTATTCATGAATCTGGTTGTATTTATGTGTGGGAATGCATCTATGTGCATGTATGTATGTGCATGCATATTTACATGTTTGTGTGTGTGTGTGTGTGTGTGTGTGCACATGCAAGCATAGGTCAGTAATTGATGCCAAATGTCTTTCTAAACCTTTATCTTAATTTTTGACATAGAATCTCTCACTCTTAACTGAAGCTCACTAATCTGGTAGTCTGGCTTGCCAGCAAGCCCCGTTGATTCTCTGACTCTACCTTTCCAGTGCTGAGAATATAGGGATAAAAGTAAATATTGCATCCATCTTTTTCCCATGAGTATTAAAGATCTAAATACACAACAAGTATTTTACTAACTGAATCATCTTCCAGTCTTTATTTCTTACAATTTCTTTGCTATGGTTATTGTTGTAATTATTAATCAATTTTTTTATTGTTACTTCCTCTTGTTTATATTACTGGCACTCCCCCCCCATGCTTTGGTGTGGGAGAATTGACTGTATTGTCAATCATATTTTAATAAAATGCTGATTGGCCAGGCAGGCAGTATAGGCGGGAAAGCCAGACAGGAAGTAGGGGTGGAGCAAAGAAACTGGGAGTATTCTGGGAAGCAGGAAACTCCCTCTGCCAGTTCTGCCCAGACCACCGGAGAGGCAACATGTAAGCTGTCACACTGAGAAAGGTACTGAGCCCGTGTGGCTAACATAGATCAGAATAATGGGTTAAGATAAGTCATAAGAACTAATAAGTAGCCTGACCTAATGGACCAATCAGCTTTATAACTTATAGAGATCTCTGTGAGATTGATTTTCTTTTGAACTTTTCGGTTGTGGGGTACCGGGTGGGACAGAAACCCCAACAAGCCAGCCCTCATGTTACATATGGCGCCCAGACGTGGATAACTGAATCCACAGAAAGACTGAGAAAGTTTGGGAAAGAATAGAGTAATGCATGTTTTCTTGGTAGCAGCAATTTCTCAGGTCTGCTCTGCTTGCTAGAGGCAAGTAAGCACTCTCATCTAAGAGAGGTTTCCTGACTCAGCTTTAGCTGCAAAACTTTATAGCTCATTAAGAGGTCCTTCTACAAAACACTTAAACAGTGTTGGTGAAAAGCTGAATGCATGCTTTTCGGCTTTCAGCTGTAGCAGAAAAAAAGCTGCGCTGCTGTTTTAAAATGCCGGCTTTCTGGGCTGCCCTGCCAGGACAAACTCTGACTCTTTCAGGCAGGCAGTCCGACTGAGTGTGGTCTGTGAGCAGAATGTTGCAGCTTGCTTGCTGGCAGGGACCTTGAAACGCCATAGAGTTGTGGCAATAAAAATGGCTGCAGTGGGTACCTCAGCCATGAGGCTGGAAAGCTAAGGAATGGGCTAATTCCAGCCGTAAAAGCCACAGTTTTAGTCCTTTCCTTAAAGACTCATGTGGTCAGAAAAAGAGAGATATACAGTAAAGAGAGATTCAAAGATGAAGAAAACCTCTAAATGGTTTACAGAGTGTTAAAAATATATGCAGGCTAAAAGGTTAAAGTCATTAAAAATAAAAAAGAAAGGGAGATATAGGGTGTGGTGGTACACACCTTTAATCCCAATGCCTGGGAGGCAGAGGCATATTGACCTCTGTGACTTCAAGGTGTGGTAGCACACGACTTTAATCCCATTGCCTGGGAGGCAGAGACAGACAGATCTCTGTGAGTTCAAGGTGTGGTAGCAAACACCTTTAATCCCAGCACTGGGGAGGCAGAGACAGAGGGATCTCTGTGAGTTCAAGGATAGCCTGGTATACAGAGTTATTCCAGGACAAAGATATATACAGAGAACCTGTCTCAAAAAGCCAAAAGTAAAAGTAAAAATAAAAGAAATAGAGGTTAAAGTAAAGCTGCATAAAGATGAAAAATACACAGAGAATCTTGATAACTGTATGCTATTATGCTCTCTTTGAATTGTTTGAGTGCTGAGGAAGGAGCAACAGCTGCCAAAAGACATTTGCTTATAAATGCTGCTGAATTAATCCAAGATAGATATTTTGAAAATACCTTTGCTTCAAAATTGAAGTCAAAAGGTATGCTACTTTGGAAAAGAGATTTTGCTTTTGTTTCCACAGAAGATAAGAGGCTCTGGATTTATTCAGAGTAAAGAAAAATCATTTTTGGCCAAGGGAGACCACCTGAGCAATCTCCAGTAGGAACAAATGACCCAGATGTCTGAGTTCTACATCCAGAACGGATTCAAAGTGCTGCCTGAGATGATCAGGTCTCACAGGATACTCCAGTCAGGACTTGATTATAACTCTAAATTTTCTTTAAATCCCCATAAGATTGTCAGTGCCCCAAATCAGCCGGAAGTAGCCTGAAATACTACGCCCACATTCCCAACAAATGGACTATGGGTATTTTCCTTTGTTTAATAAAAAAAAGAGGGAAATGGTGTGGGAGAATTGTCTGTATTGTCAATCATATTTTAATAAAATGCTTATTGACCAGGCAGGCAGTATAGGCGGGAAAGCCAGACAGGAAGTAGGGGTGGAGCAAAGAGACTGGCAGTATTCTGGGAAGCAGGAAACTCCCTCCGTCACTCCTGCGCAGATCACCAAAGAGGCAGCATGTAACTTGCCCAGCTGAGAATGGTACGGAGCCATGTGGCTAATGTAGATAAGGATAATGGGGTAACATAAGTTATAAGAGTTAACAAGAAGCCTGACCTAATGGGCCAATCAGTTTATAACCTTATGGAGTCCTGTGTGTGATTTCTCTTTGGGATTTGCTGGTTGTGGGGTACCGGGCAGGACAGAAGCCCCATAAGCCGGCCCCTCATGTTACAGTGCTTTGAATGGGAATTGGAATTGGATAGTCATGAGAATAACTGAAAGGCAAATGAAGATCATGGCAACAGCAAACCTCTCAGAAGAAAGCAAAAGCTAATACATTCATTACAATAATTTGTTTAAAGGCAAACAATAATAGCTTTCCGATTAAAATCAGTACAAGCATATACATCTACAAAAGTACTCTAGTACCTAATGCTCAAGAATCATAGAAGAGGACAAAAAGATTGTAAGAGCCAGAGGTTTTCTGTAAAGTTTCATCTCCTAAAAATGTCAGAATTTACCTGTGAAGCACTTCATTCAGCCATGAAGTCTCATCTGCATGACTAAACAATAGACATGATAATATGGAAAGGGGGTTCATGGGGCCTCGTTTGTAGACAAAGGATCACAAGTGACTAATGAATGCTGAGAGCTAGAGAAATAGTCCTCAGCAGGAAAGAGTTCCCAATTGGCTATTTGTATCAAGTGGTCAACCCTGAAATTGTATACATACAAGTAACTTAATATGGACTGAATACACACACACGCACACACAGAGAGAGAAAGAGAGAGAGGGAGAGGTGGGGAGAGAGAGAGACTATGAATTTGAAAGACAGAGAAAGGGAATTTATGGGAAGGTATTGAAAAAGAAATTAAAAATTGGAAAATGGAAAATTTCATTTTCAAAAAATATTTTAAAAGGTGAAGACTGGATAAATTCATTTAAACATAAGAACAAAATCTGTAATGTCAAATAAATAATCCACTTTATGAGTAAATGCATACAGCCTACAAATGAAAGGATCAAAACTACATTCTAAACATAGAGAATCTAAGTGGGAATAATTATCTACATTTACATCTGATAACGCAGATTACAAGCAAAATAGAGAAGTTATAAGGTAGGTTGCTACACACCAATAAATATTTATAAATATTTGATAAATAAAAATTTATCAAAAACATATGCTAATCTATATATGTGCCATGAACACTAGTATGCCTAATGATTCAAGGACAGATAGATCCAGATCCAATAGTCATAAACAACTTCAGTATTCTGCTGCAATCAGTAGATAGATCCATATGATCTATAATAATAGTTCTGAATTGAGCTTCTCCATACATGGAAAGAATTGCCAGACATAGAGTACATACTATCAAACTATTACAGAATATACATTCTTCTCATCAGTCCATGGGACTTTTCCTATAGACCACATTTATGACTGTAAAGCAGTCTTAACAAAACACGATAAACACATAAAGAATTTTATGAATTTTGTCAGATCAAAGTGAAAAGCAATCAGAAATCAAAGCAAAACAAGCTACTATATATACGCATGAAGATGAAATAAGACATCGTGTCATCAGTTACTGAAGAGATATACTAGAATCAAATGAAAGTACCTACGACATGATACAGGTACACCCCCCAGCATACCTGAAAAAACCCATCTCAGTATGCAGTAGTTATACTTAATAACCATGTTTCAGGTACATGTTAACAGTAGCCAAGCTATGGAAAGGAATTACGCTATCAATGGATCAATGAATAAAGAAAACATAGCGTGTGTGTGTGTGTGTGTGTACATCCAGTTCCATGGGTATAGTCAAGAGCTAGTACAAATGATTTCATCTTTAGAAAAATAAGTACATTATGAGAACAATTCACCATAATAGCTCTTTATGCATATGAGCAAAGCACAGCGGCATGTGTGTGAAAATGACCTAACAATATCCACTATTCTGTATACTAGTGAAGGAATTAATAAGTTAACAGATCTTAGCAATTGTTCTTCACAAATAGGAAAACAAATTATTTTCCAATAGCCTCTAAAAATAACCAATCATATAGAATTTATACTTTATTAGTTAGAGAAAGTAATTTTATTATTTATAGAACAAAGGAGGTGTGTACAGGTGATGTATAAATTCTATAGTATTTTATATAAGAGACTTAAATATCATGGGAAATTAATGTTCATGAGTATATCTGTAACTCATCTTCCATGGATACTGAGGATAAAAATACTATGTGTGTAGTCATATGAATTTATTTGTTAATAAGTATGAAAATTTATGATCTTCATCTGTTTCATATTTTATTCCTGGTATGAGCTATAGTTGACCTTTGCTTTTCTACTGAAGCTTGGGAAATAATTTAATAGAAAGCTTTGTAAATTCTGATATATTCTGAAGACAATGATAAAAGATTTCTCCTTCACAACACTCAGGCATTGCTATATAATTAAATCCCCCATTTCAATTGTCATTCTACATGTTCCCACAAAATATGGAAGCCTACATTTGTTAAATGGAAAATGGATTTAGTAAATGCCCATTATGTGCCAAGCTATTTATGTATGACACAGGGTCCTCATGAAAAATGTTCATGGTTGACTCTCTAATATTGTATACATTAACTGAGGTGTAATTATGATTTAATCAACCATTAGCAATGAACCCCAATCATATTGGAAACTTGTTATTTTAATAAAAAGAGAACCAATTGAAAAGTGCTTGGAAAGATAACTCATGCAGGAAATTTTGAGTACAAAATGGTCTTTGCATGATAATCACTCTGGGTATTTTTTCACAGTGGTATAAGTATTTTTATTGTTTTCTTTTCAAGGCTTTGTTAAGTTTGCATATGCAATATGCTTACCTCAAGTTGCTTAGAACTCAAACACCCTGTTCTGTGTCATAAGACACCATATATTAGAACTGAAAAAAGAACACAACTGCCAAGATTCATCCACACAGTGTCTTCTTTTTCTTTTTTCTTATGTTTTTACTGAGATAGAATTCATCACTTTTCTCTCTCTAGATACTTCCAGTTGTTCTTCTAGAAACTTCTTCCATGTTCCTGCCACATTGATTTCGAGTTGACAGTATCTTTTTTCTTTATTTTTTATGTGTGTATGTGCATATGTATGTATGTATGTATGTATGTATGTGAACACACACACACACTTATGTTCTCCCAGTAGTCAAAATATCTGTAGTTATTTTTGTTTGGGGGTGGAACCTTGCAAACTTCTTTCTCCTGCATATTAATATCTTCATTGATGTTGGCACTGTTTTGATCTCCTTTGTGCAGTCATTGTCTGGAAAGAGTATTTCACAGCAGATATTGGTGTTGTGATTCTTATAATCATTATATCCCCTTTTTTGGTCATGTTCCTTGAGTCAAACATTCTAAAGCTATGGTTTAGATATATGTTTAGTCTTGTAAGGAGGCGGCTAGTTTGTTCCTGGCTGCTTGTTCATTTCTTGGCTGTCCAGAACTGAAATAACCAAAAAAATACTATATTATTTAAATCACTGCTTGGCCCATTAGCTCTAGTTTCTTATTTGCTAACTCTTACATCTTAATTTAACCCATCTCCATTAATTTGTGCATCTCCACGAGATCATGGCTTACCAGCAAAGTTTCAGCATGTCTTTCACTGGTGGCAACTCCATGACTTCCCCCTGACTCCATCCTTCTTTCTCCCAGCATTCAGTTTAGTTTTCCCCACTTAGCTAAGTTCTACCATGCTATAGGTACACAGCAGTTTGTTTACTTATTAATAGTAATTACAGCACACAGAGCAGAATCCCACTGTCCAGGCCATGAGATGTCTCTGTCAATTCTAGAGTTTTGGAAGTTGCTTACAATGTGCTTTCTTTTCACTTAGGTAATATTATATCCTTCTGGAGTCTTTGATGGAATTGAAGAATACATATAAAGTAAATTTAAATATTGCAACTATAATTCTTGCTTGATACCTGTTTTGTTATATGTAATTTTACTATGTTAAAGTTAAAATCTTCCTTTTTATTTAAATAGAAAAGAGGCAATGATGTGGGATTCCCCACTGTATGCTGTGAATACCATTGGTTAATAAAGAAACTGCCTTGGCCTGTTGATAGGACAGAAGTTAGGAAGATGGGGAAAACTAAACTGAATGCTGGGAGAAAGGAGGTGGAGTCAAAGAGAAGCCATGTCACCCCCGCTGGAGACAGATGCCAGACAGAACTTTACCCGGTAAGCCACAACCACGTGGCAATGCACAGACTAATAGAAATGGGTTAAATTAATATCTAAGGGTTAGCCGGTAAGAAGCTAGAACTAATGGGCCAAGCAGTGCTTTAAATAATATAGTTTCTGTGTGATTATTTTGGGTCTGAGCTGCCCGGCCACTGGGAAACATGGTTTTCCTACAACAGTTTAGGGTTGGGCTTCCCACTATATGTTAATTTTTGAATACACAGAGTTATTTTTTAAACTCTTTATCAATTCTTTGTGGATTTCATGTCATGCAACCCTACCCCATTCATCAGTGGTGTAGCTGATAGAGAACTTGCTTTGTTTGTGTGAAGTCTTGGCTGAGTTCCAAATAATCCAAACAGATAAATAACTTTAAACTTATATAATAAAAGCAGTTATACCATTTGTATAGAATGAAAGGAGGAGAACACAGTTAAATTGGAGTGTTATTAGAAATAGAGAGGAAGCAAAAGCTTAGCAAACACACAGCAGATGGAAGAGTGAACATCTGCTGATCCCTTCACCACCACTATAGTTAAAGAGAAGGAGTCAGGTTTAAGGGACACATCTGATTTGGGGAAGCAGCCAAGTATAGTGATACCTTTGCCTGAGATGGGGAACCCAGATGGAGCGGTGTATTGCCGGGTGGCTGATTAGTGAAGCTGTGTGACATCTGAGAAGGCAGAGAGCTGGACTGGAAATGCATCCCGGGAAGACAGCAGTAATGTGATTTGCATTCATGCCCATTCTGCTTGGAAAGTCCCTTCCTCCCATTCTTCATGTTGGTCATTACTGCCTAGTTTCAGAGTTTGACCCTGACCCCCTCCTCCGGGAGACTCTCCTAACCTGTGGGCTGGAGGAAGGCTCTCTTCCGTGAGCACACTGCTCTTCTTTCTGGCACAGGACTCATTGTATCACAGTGTCTCTAAGGAGAGAGCAACACTTATTTATTTTTTAATGAAGACTTATGGAATCAATAAGACTAGTCTCTATAAAAAGAAAATAAATTGTTTAGTTCCACAGCACCAAGAATTAGCTCTCACTGTAAAAATGGAAAGGAAACAATATACCCCGACAACCCGGAAAGCACAAATCTTTATTAAGACCAGATGGATTTCTTTTTCCTTTCTCAAATCAAGGCCTCACACAACACAACATTGGAGAAAACATCATTTTACCATTAATTTCTTTTCTTCATTTCTGAAATGTCAGAGTTAGGCCTTCTTCAGATTGTTAAACCAAATATGTTTAGCATTATCATTTTTTAAGGGTTTAGCTTCAAGACAGGAAATTCAGTACTCAAATACACACAGATCTTCTAACACTGGAATAAATTTACTCCTGAATACACACACACACACACACACACACACACACACACACACACACACACATTCAGAGAGTGAGACAGAGAGAGAGAGAGAGAGAGAGAGAGAGAGGTTATATCAGGTGATTCTTACTTTAGGAAGCCACTATTGGAAAAAAAAAAAGTCCCCAATTAAGACAAATTAAAGTGACACAGAAGGATTTGTCCACTCTGGGTTTGAAAATTCCACTGTCTGTCTTGAGCCCATCTGTCTGGTTTCAATTACTTTTCTCAACAGGCAAAAGCGTGTTGTTCAGAGTGTTTTTTGGAAGAGAGATCATTCACAATGCGTGAGTTTTCATTCAAACCACACACCTTTAACTGTCCAGATAGATAGTGGTGTTTATGTACACTAGCTATAGATAACACATTATAGGGATCTGAGATAAACATACATTTATAAAATCCTTCACTAAATATAGCTGGGTAATTGACATTCTACGATGCTTCAGACTTCTTTCCTTCCCATGGTGTGTATTCTATTGAGGGTGCTATAGGAAGTTTCTGCTCAATACTTATGTGGTAACAATAAAAACCATATTATTCAAATCTGTCCCATATTGCAGTAATGGGCCCAAAGCACATACCTGGCAGATATTCCTCCCTATACATTTCTAAGGTCTCCGGAGATGTTCGTACCTCCTCCATGAGTATAATGAAGCTCCAACCTACCTATGAGAGGCAGGATTTCACACAATGGCTTCTCACTCCTGGCTATATAAGTACACTTTGTGAGAGGAGTTAAACTCTGGCCATCTCAGGGATCTATATGTCTGCCAGCTATTGATCCTCCCTGCAGAAAGGCACAGAGAGCCTAAAATGTGCTGAGGGAGTAGATTTCTTTAAAACCACAATTGTGTTTCTTTGATTAGAGACTCTGGTACAGTAATTACTTTTCTTCAAAAGAAAGTTCTTAGCCCATCACACTGGCAACAGACCTAATAAAGGCGAATGAATCCCTGAAGTTATTGGAGCTGATCTTCCAGCTGATAGAAGCTCTTTCCTTCAGTGTGAAAAAGAAACACATCTCTGGCCTTTATTTTCTTGTTATAAAATTCAAATGAAGTTGCAGTTTGCTACGAAACCCAGCATGCTCTGTCTCCTTCAAGCATTCCTAAGTGTTTTTACAAGTACTTTGATTTTTGAGTCAATTACCCATTAAACTTTAATTTGTTATCATTATTGTTTAGGGGAATAAAAAAACAAGTCTCATACTATCATATAAGTTGATTACACTGAGTCTAAGAAATACACAGACTCCATCACACTGCTAGTAGATAACGTGTGTGGCCTAGCAGTCTTACCATGCCTTACTATGAGTAAGCTCCCAGAGCAGCATTTCCCTCTGTTGTAGAGGAGACTGGTCAAGGACCTGGACTATTTGAGGCAAGGCAATGAAAGGGTTGCAATGCTTATCAAGTCCATGACTAGAGAGAAGACAGCTGAAACAGCTAGGGTATGTTACATCGGGAGGCTTCCCTCCAAAGGTTACAAAAATGTCTCACTGCCCTTACCTCAGGCTCAATGTAATTTATCAAGAATTTTTGTCATGCAAGTATACCAAGGTGGTTGGTATTGAAATCTAAAGATCATTGTAATGGAAGTTAATATTCTTTTATATGTCCACTATGAATGAAACCCTGCCTTAAGTGTTCCCATTTTCATAAACTCATATTATGCCCTCTTCAACACTATGCGGTGGGTACTAATGTTAGCCCCATTGGAGGTAAAGAAATGAAAACACAGAGGAAATAAAAGCTATTGGTCAAACTTTTCCTAGAATGTTTAAGACAAAGCAAAGATGAAAGCATCAACACAAGTTGTTGAAAAGAGGGACTGAGGTTAGAGAGCTCAGCAATATTTTAGGAGTCATTATAAGGCATTAATCCCACGCAGGCAATGAGTTTAAGTGTCAGCATAGGGTTCTAAGCTTGATGCAGGATAGATTTGCAGCTGAGGATGCACAGCTGTCTGGGGGGCCAGCCCCCAGCAGCACAGGGTTTTGATAGGAATTCACAGAGTCAGAGAAATTAATCTTTTCTGTCTGAGGGGGCTGGGAAAAAGTCACACAAATGCTTTCTTGGTGGTTTCCTTCTTTATTTTCTCTCTGTGTTCTCTCTCTCATGTTGTTTTATAGCTTTTATATCCCAACAGAATCTTCCATGCAGTATAATAGTCAAAATAGTTGCATGCCATTTCTCAAGTGAATGGTTATAGGTAAAAATATGTTATTCATCTCTCTCAGATGATTAAATTTTGTCTAATATAGGTGAAAACAAAATATCCCAAGAACCACATTCATTCATATCCAATCAACTTGTTATAGATTAACCATGTGGTAAGCAAGGGGTTCTTGTCAGGTCTTTTACTAGCAGGTTGCCTTTTGCAGTTGCAAAGAAAGGGCCACTTACTTTATTACTTATCTTGAAAGGTAATCCTATAAGGAATCTTAAAGGAATCACAAACCTAAACTTTTATATATGAAAAAGAATGAGTTAGCTCTACTTTAAATCCTTAAGACACATATGCATTCATTAATAGTTTTATATGTATATATATATATATATATATATATATATATATATATATATATATGAGGAGATTGAGGGCAGAAATGGGTATAAGGAATTAATCATCACATTTGGTCATCAACCAAACCTAGCAAGGAGAGTCCATCAGTCAGTAATAATTGGACTGCTTTGTTCTTGTTCCCTGACCTTAAAGAGTTCCACATTCAAATATGTGCCTTTCTAAAGCTTTAGATTGTTTTCTTGTGTTATTCACCCCAAAGTTATTTAATAAAAACATCTTAGTCTAACTTCATTATTTTCAAAGCTTTGTTTCAGCTGTGATGCACTCTGAGACCTGTGAACATATCTCCTGATATTAAGGTTGAAAGAATTTAAACTAGCTGGGCTACTGGGATTTAATTACTAGTCATTTTCTTGAGCTACAATCCATACAGCTTCTTAGGAGTTACTCACAGATCCTGGCTGTGAAACGTATCCTTGTATTTATTTTTGTCTATCAAAACTCTGTATAAGCTATCATTATTATTATCAGTTAGACAGTACAGCTTAGAAAGGAGTCATCTTCTTGATAATCCATAGGTAAAAATTCCCAGTAAAATAGGATGTTTCCAAAAGACAATCACACTGTATTACAGGTAGTGGAGATATCCCTCTGTCCACTCACACCATGCTAGATGGCAGAGAAAGCGAATTGAGGCAAACATGTAAAGGCACAGCAGAAACAAAAGACATTCTGGGGTCTGCAGTCCTTGGCTGAAGGAGATTGGCCCATCAGAGGATGCCCTTCTGGTGGACCGACACTTGGAACTTCAATTGCAATTCACCGCTCTTCTGGCATAGCCAATGGCAAGGATGTAAATGAAATGCATGGGAACTCAAGTCCTCAGAAGGCAGACAACTGAAGATGCAGTCAACTAAGATTTCAAAAACAGATCATTGAGGTTGCAGAGCCTGAGCAACAGACATTTATCTTAACTTCCTAGGGGTCAGAATTAAAATAGCAGACTCTTGTCAGGCTCTGTTCTCTTGAGTCCACTTTACTAATTTTGAAGACAACCACCTTGGTCCTCATGCGATCCTTCTGCTAGGTAAGTACATGTCTTGTGTTCTTAATTCCTCTTACCAGGATGCTCATGTTATTGAGTAGACTTATGACCTTGCTTAATTACATTTTAAGCACCTTTATTTGTCTTTAAATACTGAGGCTTTCTATGTTAAGGCTTTCAACCTATGGATTTTGGGTGGCCATATTTCAGTCCTAGAAAGAATACAGAGCCCGTCAAACTTCCTGAAGGTGAAGCATCAGTCAGGTAAGATAGAAACTAACACAGTAGCAGACAGCCTTAAACCCTCAGTGGCTTTACACCGTGCTTTCATTCTGTTTGCGTGATATCTCCACAGCATGTCTTAACAATGCGTCATTCATGTGTTTCTTCATGTGTTTTCACCTTTGCACAGTACAGGAAAAATAAACTTGGGGAGACATATCTATCAAGATTTATTTTGGGATTAAGCCCATTAAACCTCTCAGCATTCAGAAAGACTCACTATAACAGGCAAAAACTGGCTCACTAGATCTTAGGGTAAACAAAATAAATTAACTCACATGCATTACCTCTACATGTTCTTTATGCCTTGGGAAAAGAAGCTGAAAGAAAAGAAGGGCAATATCCACCAGATTTTCAGTTTTTACAGACATGGTTAAAAAAAACCATGGACAAAAATAGTAATAACAGTATGCATTTCAGAAATGCAATAAGGCAGGTAGAACATGAAAAAGCAGCTCGGCTTCAGGAACAGATGACACCACCCAGGAGGAACTAGTATTCAATGGGAAATATTGGCATTCAAACTATTAGATAAAAATCACTAAAGGTCCCTGAGCCCTGGACTCATCCACACCCAGACCCCATGCAAGAAGAGGGAGTTACACTGCTGAGGTATTTGGGGAATTAATGCCTTTTTGAAGGGAGACATGCCATGATTTCACAAAATTTTTACAGAATTGACAGTGAGTTATCCAAAAGACAAGTGTTCCCGCAGCTCTGCAAAATGGATTCGAGTAAGTTGTACCCCAGAGCTATACACTTGTGGGTCTGTCAGCTGTACATTTATTGTATAATACTGAGGCTCCAACAGTGTACTGGTTTTAAAAGAGTTCACTTCCCTTTCTTATTTCAGTGACTAAAACAATAATAGTATGGCTCTGTTTATATTGAAGCAAGGTGGAAAGCACAATTATACTACTGTGTGCCTGTAGGGATCACAGGTGCGGATTTGTTCATGTGTTTATGTTTGAGATATTTGCAGCCCAGGGTGCCCCGAAATGTCTCTGATTGGTCTCAAACTTAAATTCATGGTGATATTCGTTCTCTATTCTCTCAAATTCTGAAGTCACAAGGGTGCAACAAAGCAGAGGAGCAAAGTTCAGATATTTGTTATAGCCTTGATGGCGGTAGTGTTTTTCTACCCGTATGGTTCTGCAAACATGATTTATTGGTTGTTTGGTTTGGTTTTGACTGACGCTAAGAGAGAAAGTTAATTCTTTATACAGCAAGGTATTAGGCATTTCTGACCATACATAATAAAAGCCAATAGCTCACTTCTGCCTCATATAATAATGGAAGTTACCCCTACACCAAACAAATATTGAAAGCCTATTGAGGGAGGTTATTTTAGGGCAGCTGTAGTACTGTGATTTAGTAACGTTCACGAGCTCTATCTGGTGCCTAGTTTTTTGTTTATCCTTGTCATGTCCTTGTTTATCAAAACAATACAAATTAACTGCCTCATCAAACTCACTCATTTTTCTCACTGAAAAGAAGTGACGTTGTAGGAACTCTGCCACACTGTCCACCAGGGCTCATGCATCACTTGATAAACAACCTGCAGCATATTTGGTATACAGAAGCCACTAAGAAAAGAACAGGGACCAGAGAAAGGAGTCAGCAGCTGGTAGAACCTTCACATCTGCATATAATTCTGCCAAAATATCTATGCTGTTCAGTTTTTAGAAGCAGGCTGAAATATTAATTGCAACAAATCATAAATACCACAATTTACAGAAAGCATGTGGAAATATTCAGTTGGGTGTGTTATGGTCTTCATACATAAACTGGAAAGCATACTGGTTCGCTGACTATGGCCAGCCTCAAAGTTTGTATAATGTACTGATTTTAATACCTCATTTCATTATTGTTTTGCAGCAGTTAAATACGTGTGTAATTATGTACTGTTGAACATTCTTATGGAAAATTACTTTTTCTTAACATAATGACCTTTTAAGTTGTGGTAGTACTTCATTTTAATTTCAAAACTATTTATGCCACTGACAGCACCATATGATTTGGAACTTTTATTTTATTGCTTCTTGTTCTGTTGTTTCTATATACATGTCTCCAATATTATTTTAATGTTATAAGTATCTCTAATATTTTAAAATAGTGTTACAATTATAAAAATGGCAAAGGAGAGAAAAGTAATATATTTTCTATTTCTAAATATTTTATAGAATAGAAACATAAGCACAAATAAGGAAATATTTTTCAAAAGTTAAAAAGATTCATTTAGGTAGTTTAAAATTAATGTAATAATATCAACATATTTATGTAGGAAGTCCTTCTTTATATGTGTTGCTTTTAGTAGTTAATGAATAAAGAAGATGCTTGGGCCTATGACAGGGCACAATAGAGCTAAGTAAAGGAATAAGTCACAAAACAATCCCACACTGGTCTGGAATTATGATTAATAAAAGGGTTATTTATTTAAAAGTAAAAACTTACAGATCACCATCCTAGACAACAGCCCTCTGCCTAACCAGGAAAAGAATCTGGTAGCCGGAAGCGGAATCCAAAGCAAGAGAGGGAACATAGGATTACTGCTGCTTTTCCAAGCCAAATGGACCATGCCCAAGTGGGCTGGTATCTTAAAGGCTATTGGCTGAAGGAGCAGAAAGAGCTCTCACATTACCTCCCCCTTTTGTTTAAGTAAGAGTTCTAAACCTACTACAACATTATATACAAGAAGAACAAATATCCTATTCTAACTAGCTTAAGTTTTGTATAATAAATAACTTGGCCAAGTTATGAGAGGAACGTAACTACATTTATCTAGTCCTCAACTTCATCGAAGATCCGAGAAGGGAAATAATGTTACCTGAGTAATTAGGAAGTGCAATCAAACAACTTCCAAAATATGTAACAAATTACAGAGACAACTGGCTACCTGAGTAATCACCCAATGTTACATTTGCAGCTTTGAAGCAACCAACTTTGGCTAAGGCCTAGAATAACTGACAGATTATTTCTAAAGGCAAGAAAATTTTCAAAACCGTCTTACCCTGTCTTGGCAAGATTTGACAGTTCTGCTTATCCATTTTCGGATACTATGTATTTTATCAGTAGTTGAGGTATGGGCAGTTCCTTGCCCAGAGACCGATTTTGCCAAAAAGAAGAGAGGCTCCAAGTGGAGTGTCTTTGGTGCTCAACAATCTCTCGGGAATAGATCGGTGTTGTCAGGAGCAATTGTGTCTCACTATCACAGAACTCTAAGTTAGATTAAATGCCATTTTCTACAGCTTTTTTGAAGAGGTTGGAGATTATTTATACAGAATATAATCTCTATGTATCTAAAAAACCCAATTAGTCTAACTATAAATATGACAAAAATAGATGACTATTAATCTATAATTCTTAATATTTATCTAACTTAAAGACTAAGACAATAAACAATTATGCAATAAATGAAGACAATGACCTCCAAATGTAAACAATGTATAAGTATATATGGCAATGTGGTAAATATATATATCAATATATATATAAGTATCTAAGTATATAAGTATCTTAATCAGTGGTAGAAATGTACACTGCAATGTAGTAGATATATATGTCAATACATAAAACATGTTTTTTAATAGAGGTAGAAGCATGCATGCATACAATATTCAACATAATTTAACTTTGTATCCATATACAAGAATCTATGCCAATGTAATTATCTATAAAGAATAACTCACAAATACCAATCTATTATCCCATCATCCAATTTTCCCTATTTTTTTTTTAAAAAAAGATCTCTGAGCTTATAAAATTCCTCTCCCAATCCTCAACTGTATACCAATTATAATCAACCCCTAAATGATGTCCCTAAACCCGAGGACAAACTTCACAAAATGCATACACCTGTGACCCTTGCAAAGATATTGGATTCTAATGCAGCCCTCTATTTCTCTGTATGCCTTCCTATTGCCACGGCCTGGGAAACAACATTGTAAATGATGGCACCTTAGCAATTGAGAAAGTCGCAGAAAAACCACTATTACTTTCTCCACCTTTTTGTGAGAAGGAGAGGCACAAAGGGGTTTTCACTTACTTTGTCTAAAAAAAGCCCATGCATTCATTCAAGAGAGGCCTTGACCCATAGTCAGACATAAGGCCCTCTATGTGAAAAAGCGAAAGAGCATCCAGGCCCACCCCAGCTTATTAGCATTAGAGCACGGTATCTTGTGCCAAGTATGTCTGTAATTATCTGTTTCCTTAGACTGTCTTAACATAAAAAAAAATCTAGCTTTTGTTTGCCTGAGTTTTTAGAGTTTCCTTTCTGAAGATGCTCATTCTGTAATATTTCAGTTACACACATTTATACTTTTCATATGTTTCTGGAGCTTCTCTTACCCAGAGTTCAGCTTTAGATATCTCAGTGAATGCAGACCATATCACTTTCTCCCTCCACAATGTGTGTCATTAAACTATTACTTTAATATCAAGATATGTGCCTCCTTCTCTTGGTGATTCTCTTCACTTTTGAGGCCATAAAACAAATTTCTATTTATATATTTTAATTTTTGCAATCTGCTTCTCCAATCTCCTACATATTAACTACTGTTTGGAAAAAAACCTGGTTTTTCCAAGTTTTCAATAATAATAAAAAGATATTGCTAATATCCTTTGGCTTGCTTATTTATTTAGAGAGGGTTTTTCTGTAGCTTTGGGGCCTGCCCTGGAACTAGCTCTTGTAGACCAGGCTGGCCTCAAATTCACAGAGATCTGCCTGCCTCTACCTTCTGAGTGCTGGAATCAAAGCCGTGCACCATCATCAACCACCTTAAAAAACTTAATATAAAATAACTATTTGATAATCTTAAAATTATGTTCATGAATTTTTCCATTTTAGTCTTATATTCAAGGAATGCTTTTATAGACGCTCACGATTAGCAGCGGAGTTAAATAGGAGTACAGACCCTTCACAGCACACAGCCTACCCTACTTTCCACCTCCTTCACAGTGGATCATTCAACAGCACTGGTGAGTCCTCCCCCGGCACCTCATCATCACCCCAATCCATAATTTCCATAGCATTCACTCTTGGCATTTGTTGACAAATATACCATGGAGTACTTATGACATGATGATATCATCCCATAGGAATTTCACTGCTCTGGCAAACAACTATGGTCCATGTATTTGTCCCTCCATTTAAACCCCCCCCCCCCCACACACACACAAACAAATACCACACTCCAATCTGTAGGAGCATGTAAGCATCTTCTTGTCCAGGCAGTTTTGCAGCTTTGGTTTTGGGCTTCCTCGACTGATAATCTTATGTGATTATACTTGGTTTTCTTTTTCTAGTTTAGGGAAAAGCCTTACAGATGAGAACTTTATTCATTGATTTAAAATTCCCAGTGAAATGGTAAATTATTTCTTTAGAGCCTTGAGTGTGCATACTGCTTCACAAAATAACAATTTCTAGAGTATCCTTCTCCTATATAGATTTATTTAAGGTGGTATATTCTGGGGTAATATGCAGATATGCTTCAGACTTTTATTATGTTACATTCTTTTCTATTCTTTCATGAGTGCTACCTTTGATTTACAGTAAGTCCTGGAGATCGGTGGTATCAGTTCTTCAAATTTCTTCTTCTTTCTTCAATACACATTGACTATTCTGGATATTTTTTTCTCTCCATATAAACTTTAGGAAAATGTGTTGATATCCATAGATCAACTGTAGAGATTTTGATTATAAGTATATTAAATCTATAGATGGACTTGAAAAAAAAGCTGATATTTTCTTTGTACTGAGTCTTCCTACCCACTGCTTTGGAATAATTTTCCATTTATTTAATTCATCAGTTTCTTTCAACAGCTTCAAACTGTTTCTCATTTGAGTTATGCACACACCCACATATATGTGTGTGTGTAATATACATGGTATTGCACATTAAATTTCAAATTGCTCTTCAATAGGAAAGCTATTAGCACAAACTTTTGTGTCTTGTGGCCTTCCAAAAATCATTAGCTAGGTTTGAGAGTCAGATCTATCAGAGAAAAAATTGTAATAATGTAAGGATCTTGTCTTTATTTTAGTTTTAGTTTTGGGAAACATGACATTCCATTGCATAGAGTAAACATTCTGGTTCACCAAGTATAAGGAAAAGGAAGAAAAGAATAGAAACAAAAGAAGAAAAAGTGGATTAGTCATTGTATGGTGAGGACTGGGAGACAGAACAGCACAAAAAATATCAGATTGGGAATCATCAGTGTTTGTGTGTGTGTGTGTTTGCTATGAGTGTGTGCTGTATATATGGTATGCCTGTGTATGTGTGTGTATGATGTATGTGTGTATTATTGTCTGGGTTTATGTGATGTATTAATACTGAGTGTGTGTGCTTGTGCTTAAGGATTAAAGCAGAAGGCATCTCATTACTCTGTCAATTACAATTAACTTTCTAGAAATTTGACTATTATGTCTCTAATCCCATTTCTTAGAAGTTCAAGTAGAACTCAGTTTAGCTCAGTGGCCTGAAACTTCAGTAAAGTCACTCAGTTGCGAATGTTCCCTAATACTGCTGTGCCCCAAGGTAGGGTTTCAGTGTACATCAGTGACTTCTTTAATTTAATGTGTCCTGTATTTCAAATGAACATTTTTCTCTTCATTTTTGTTATATAATTATCAGAACTGTCTTTATTTTACTATTTTAATGTAAAATTTTTTCTCAGGTATATTATATGTATAAATTTTACATTTTACTGATTTCTCTTTTTAATCTTTACAGTAACTCTTGCCTATTTTGTTTTCTTAGTGTTTTAGTTTACTTTTACCTAGATTTTGTTGTACATGACTCTTAAAGAATTTTCCTAACTCTAGCTCTCTGCTGACGCAGAAGAAGGGACTTTCCAGAGAGCAGTTTAAATAGACTTGCGACCTTGTCCCAAAAGTTAAAAAAAACTCTTTGTGGAAGTTGTAGTGTGTTACAGTAAATCACACAATATATCCGTTAGTTCATGCATCTTTACTTGCAAATGTTCAATGAAATGAGTCATTGATCTGCTTTGAGGCCCTGTAGCTTCTGCTACACTATCAATACTGGATCTTCAGTGGGACTCTTCTTGGATATTCTATTGCTGCCCTGTGTTGTTGAGGTACAGCAGCTTTGGATCTACAGTACCAGCCCCTTCACGTTCCCAGTTCATAAATGGGGTGGATGTTGGAATGGGCCGTTTCATAGCCCTGGATCTGGACCTGAATGATAGCTGATTGGTTAGCCCACCAGCCCTCTGGCATAGTTCACTGGCACCCACACCACCAAGGCCAGCTCTACTGTGTTGGTCAGGCAAGGTGCAGAGAAGCTCCCAACTCTGCTGTATTGCCCAGGCAAGGTTCAGGCTGGCTCTCCCGAGTGTTGCCCAGCTCTCACCTGCTCTCATGACTCAGAGACCAGCTCTCCAGCCTGCCACAGGAGGCAAGGGACAAGGCGAGGTCATCTCTCCCTCACCTATGCCACCACATGCCGCATGTGGCCCAGATCTTTTGCTTTCACACTTTTGGGGACCAGCTCAGTGGTGCCCCCACCAGCAGGATCAGATCTACTGTGCTTCCCAGGCAAGGGGCAGGCTCAGCTCTTGGTACTGGTGAGGTGCAGAGCAAGCTCTCC
Source organism: Myodes glareolus (assembly GCF_982192425.1). NCBI lineage: Eukaryota > Metazoa > Chordata > Mammalia > Rodentia > Cricetidae > Myodes > Myodes glareolus. The sequence goes on along the minus strand of NC_142033.1, from coordinate 59,606,606 downwards.
TATTCTCAAAACCTCAGAACCAGCTCTCCTGCCTGCCATAGGCAACAAGGTTGGGAGAACATCTTGCTCTCCCATTGATTGCTTTACTTATAAGATGGTGAAGGAAAACTGTCATATTTCAATAATGTATATGATACATGATAATCAAAAATAAGTAGTTAATACTTCTACCACTTAAATACTTCTAAAATAATTTTTACTTTTTTAATATTATAATTTAATTATTTCATCTTATTCCTTCCCTTCTCTCTCTCCAACCCCTCTCTTGTACACCCCCTTTGTTCTGCCTCAAATTCATGGCCTATTTTTTTTTAAAAAAGTGTATTTGTGTGTGTTCATTACTATATAAACACCATCTGCTCACTATGTGTAATATTATACACATATTATATATGTGTATTATACATACACATATATAATTTAAGGGATGAGCATTTGGTATTGGTTAACTTCAATAGGGAATACTATTTTTTCTCAGCATTCCTTAGCTTTGGCTAGTGTTGACCCTTTATGAGCTTTCCTCCTTCCACATTGCCATATCCACTGTTGTCTTTCTTGTCCAGGTCTTATTTAGGCAGCCACATAGAAGATAATGCAGGGATGTAGCTTCTCAGTTATTTTAGAAGACACAGTCTCACAACAGACTCCCTGCTCATTTGGCTCTTAAAATTTTTCTGCTCCCCTTCCACACTATTTCTTGGTTGCAGGAGTAGTTTATATATAATGCCAACTGGAAGTGGCCTCCACAACTATGTGGTATAGGGAGTCCTTCTGTATATGTGTTGCTTTTATTAGTTAATGAATAAAGCTGTTTCGGCCAGTGGCTTAGAAGAATAGAGCTAGGCATGAAAACTAAACTGAATGCTGGGAGAAAGAAGGTGGAGTCAATGAGAAGTCATATAGCCACCACAAGAGATAGACTCCTGTGCTGGAGTCCAATGAAATTTTTCCTGTAGGCCTTGACCTCATGGTGATGCACAGATTAATGGAATTGGATTTGTTTAGGTTATAAAAGCTAGCTAGAAATACATTTAAGCTATTGGCCAAACAGTATTGCAAATAATGTAATTTCTATGTGATTCTTTCTGCTCTGATCAGCTGGGAAACGAAAGAACAAATAGCCTCCACCAACAACTCTGAATTTTTTTTAATTGTTGTTTGCTGTGCTGGTCTCCCTTTGATACAAATAGAATTTTCCATGGTGGGTGATGTTCTGGTTTGATTGAGAATGGCCTCCAAAGGCTCATATTTGTATGTAGTCTCCAGTGGGTGAATTGTTTGGGAAGGGTTGGAAGGTATGGTCTTGTTGGAAGGTGTTTGGCATTGTTTGAGGAAGCGTGTCACTGTATCTCTCTCTGCCAGGGATGCACTTATTTCAAAATAAAACAGAAGAAACAATAATTAATAACAAATAATATTGAAACTCAACTTGGTAGTCTGTATTTGCATACATACACTGAGAGACTAAGATAAGAGTATTATAGATTTAAGGTTAGTTAGGCTACAGGATAAAACTTTGCCTCAAAAGAGGAAGATGGTAGTACATATCTTTAATCCTCAAATTTGAGTGGTCAATGCAAAGGCATTAGAATTTCAAGATTATCCTCAATAACATAGGAGTTTGAAGCCTGTAAGGTCTATACAATACCCTATCTATATCTCCTCCCCAAAGCAATCCAACTTGTATGATAATAGTACATTATATTTTCATAGTGCAGTAAGAATTACAAAATTCAGTATTTCTTGGGTCTTCCTACTTTGATATATCACTGACTTCCACATTTCCTTTATTTCTAGCCTTCATTCTCTTAATCTTTAATAGAGAGACCCTTAATATCAAGTATTTACCATTTTTATGTATAATAAAAACAATGCAACAAAGGGACTGATCGAATGAGAGCTCACCAAGGCCAGCTGGACTGGGACAGAATGAGCATGTGATCAAACTGAATTCTCTGAATGTGGCTGACATGGGGGCTGACTGAGAAGCCATTGACAATGGCACTGGGTCTTGTTTCGTCTGCATGGACTGGCTTTTTGGGATCCTGGTCTGTTTGGATGCTCACCTTCCTGGACCTGGAGGAAGTGGGGAGGAACTTGGATTTCTCACAGGGCAGGAAACCCTGACTGCTCTTGGGAATGGTGAGGAAGGAGGAGAGGGAGTGGGGGGAGCGGGAGGGTATTGGGAGGAGGGGAGGAAGTGGAAATTCTTTAAATAAATAAATAAATAAGGAAAAAAAAACAATGTAAGGTTTGTCAAAAACTTTTGAGTCCAAAAGATATTTCATGTATGAAACAGCTTCAAGGAAATTATTTCTATGAGCTAAAGTCAGCCTGGGATTCTCTTTCTTTCTGGAAGGGAATTTTGCAGTGCCACTGACCTTGAGACACGTGTTTGAATGAAATTTCTTGGCACCATTAACTTAGTCCGGTAACGTGAAGTGACGTACATAAATGAGATTTGTAACAACTACAAAGACAACAAAACCTCTGCAAACAATTATAACTAACGTCTTTTATTTCCTGATTACATATTTACGCCATCTTGTTTAATCTCACAAAATATCACAGTAAAAGTCTTTCTTGTGTTTAAAATTGAGGGAAATATCAGTCAGAATGGTTGTTTATAATTTGGCTAACCACAATGGTGTAGTCTTCAAGCCTTGCTTTGACTAATGCCGTTGCACTAATGTGAAGAGATATTATTATTTTGACTTTGAAATTAATATTAGGATATGAATATCTAACAAATAATTTTGGTGATTATTTTAGAAATTAGGTTATACATTCTCCTATAATCATCATAAAGACAGAGACATTAAAGGCTGCATACTGACAGGTCTGTAAGCAGCATGATACTTCTCTAAATGTAACACCTTGCCTGACTTTCACACACTCAAGGTCATCGAGAAAACAAAGCTGGGATTCAAATCCAATTTTGTGTGCCTTAGACCATAGTGTACTGACTCAGAATTTGACATTTTGTTCATCTCTATGTTTATAAGATGACTAAGATAAAAGACTGAGAGAAATCTATGAAAGGCTTATTTTACAATAAGTGGAAAGAATTTGTGGTGTACTTGAAAGAAAAAGACAACACGATAAAGGAAACAAATGACTTTGGATTTAAAAAATAGTATATTTCACAAGATGTCTAAAAATAGTGAAAGAAGGAGCCTGGCGCTATCACGAGAGTGTAAAGGGGTAGATGAAATGGAAGCTGAGGACACCAAAGGTAAACATGGACAAAGTCAGCAGTCTGTAGCAGAAGCTTCTGGAATCCATGATTAGGCACGTAGGAGGAGATGATGGCCTAGAAAAAGATCACAACATAGAACATTCTGGAAATTTATCAGCTGGAGAAGGCTTTTCAAGTGTCTGAACTTTTCAGTTCAAAATGAATGCCAAAGGATAAACACTCAAGTTGCTTCTTCCTTTTCCCATTGTGACATCTGAGCATAAACGAAAAGGGACAGAAATGCATGCCTGGATCCCTCCGCTAAATGCTAATCCCTTGTTCATAAACACACATCTTTCTCTGTGCCCGACTATAGCAGACTCAGAAGGCCTAGCAGACTCATGTGGAGTGACTGAACTCCACGTCATGTAACCAAGACAACTGATTTCTCTTCCATAAAAATAGTTGTGGCTTCCATGGACCCATCAGTTAGTCTTCCCTTGATTTAGACTTATTTTCTTTTACTATCTTGAATATGCAGAATTCTAGTTTTGTCAGCATTTTCGAATGATTGCTGAGTTCTCATTGATATTCTCAGAAGCTGTGAGTTTGAGTCATATTCATGATTCACATAGAGGAATATTCCACAAACAATTTTGTGGCGCCTTTGGCTCTGGGGTAAAATACAACTCTGTTTCTACTAACAGCCGATCATATAGTTATTACTTTTGGCAACTTATCTGCTTGAAACTGAAATCTCTTTCATTAATAGATTCAGAGACTCAACCATGACCTGAACTCTTTGCTGAGCAAAATTTTACACACATAGGTATTTAGTGGATACTGTTTGAATGCATGCACGGATATCCCTATTCATTCATTCCCAGATGCTAGATTTTATATTAATATATTTTATATTAAGAAAGTTTGGTTTTATATTTTTTTTCTTAGGTGATTCTGTTAGGAATTTCTGATGGAGATTTTAATTTTACCCTGGACTTTGTGTATTCGTCTCTCTAAGTTTCTACTTGCAGAATAAGACTGGATTATGTCAAATATATTTGATTAATTACTTGTCATAATATTAAAAAAATATTCCAGGTGGTAGTGGTGTACACCTTTAATCCATGAATTCAGAAGGCAGAAGCAGTCAGATCTCTGAGATCAAGGCCAACCTGGACTATGGAGTGAGTTCTAGGACGGCCAGGGCTGTGACAGAGAAATCCTGTGTCAAACAAAACACAATCAACAACAACAACAAACATCCAAATAAACAAACAAAGATCATTTACTGGCACAGGTTCTTTCCCAGTACTGCATTTGACATAACGATGCAACATGAACAACCTGGTGCATCTATACAGAGATCTTGTCTGTGTAATAGAGGGGACAGATCAACCAATGGCATATTTTCTGTGGTCTGAATGTCCCCAAAGGCATTCACTGAATTCTTCCCCATTGTAGTGACATGAAGAACTTAGACTTCTGGAAATGCAGGTATTTACAATTTATTTCTGTTTATTTGAAGGAATGTTGTTAAGTGTTCTATACCATAAAGTAATACCAACCGAAATTTGCTTTAGAAAATACACGTCCTCCTAACAGTCAACTCCCATTGCTATCCCTTCTGTTACACATAGGTGGAAGAACTCTACATTTTAAATTAGCTATGATTTTTTTGCTCCTTGAGTCATATATTTGCGAGCTATTGGTGAGCTCTGTTTGCAGCTTATTTGGCCATTGGCAGAGGGTCCTGTGGAGTCACAATGTCTAACTCCGATGACCTGGTGACCCATTCCATGTTGGATCTCTAAGGAGTGACAGCTTGAGATGGAGCATATGTGCCCAGAAAGCTTTTCAGAGACAGCAGAATACATGTTTGTTCTGATTGTTTCCAACTGCCAAGGCATTATGAAGACACAACTGCTAACAATAGAGCCGGCCATTGTTTTGCTGTAATATTTTCTCAGGGCTTTCTGAGTGGCAGGCCCTGGGGAGTGTGAATTAACATCCTCAACTAGTGACTCAACTGCTTCTTTTGTCATTCTGCATAATTGCTGTCACCCAGGTGAAGCTAAATTGTTTTCCCCCTTGGTGAGTTCTCCCACACTCAGACTGGAGCCCTTTAGGCCAGACAGGCATGGGGAATCTAGACAGATATAGTATTGCTATCCTAATGACTTCTAAAAGGAGTCTCTAAAGACAAATGCCAAGCACACTGAAGACACTTGTTTAAATAACTGCATTTGCCTTTTATTTAGAAAATACAAATCTAGGTGTTATAATAGCCTGGACTGCATGGGGTAGTTGAGAAAGTTACATTAGCTCATACCTGAAAAATCCATAGTCCATATGTTACTCAAAATAAGGCTACAATACCATCATTTACTGACTAATGACATTAGATGTTTAATTGTTATAACCATCTCTCAAGACACACATTATAAGTTCCCTTTTGTGAAGATGAATTTCAGTGCAACTGGAATTTTGAAAGAGTACATTTAGCGCTAAATAAAGCAAGAGGGTGTTAACTCACAAGCGGGTTTCTAAATTTACCTGCTGACTCTTATGAAATGATTAGTGAGGTATCTGGTGATATAAGGGGCAGAAACAATTTCTGTGTAGATTATGGGTGATCAGGGTTATCAGAGACCTCCATTTTTGGATAAATTATTTCAGTAGTCCTTAAGACTGAGTTTTGATGCACAAATATAGTTAAACAGAGTAATCAACTTTGAAAAAAATGGTTGTGTAATATTTAATTTTTTTAATTCAAAGATCTGAGGCTGACAATATATAATGATAATAATTCCACCTGGGAATAGTAATCAAAAACAATAACAAATGCAACAGTAATAACAATGATGCCTGTCTATATTATACACTCACCATGTGTCAAACATTGTCCTAAGAATCTGCTTCAGCTATCCCAGGTATTTCTAATTAGATTGGTACTATTACCATCTCTGATTAACGTATTACAAAACGGAAATACAGACAAAAGGGGGTGATATCCTAAGAGTTAAAATTTCTAATCACATTACATGGAATTTCATTCTAGGCTGTCAAGAATTTTGTTTTGTATGTATGTATGTATGTATACACACACACACACACACACACACACACACATATATATATATAGTAGTAAATGGTGAGACCTCTCTTAGCCCTCCCTATCTCTCTGCCCACGGCCCTTCCCTCTTGCTAAACCTGGTGTTGAACATGGACTTTGTTTAAATTCACCTGTTCAGTTGTATTTGAATAGATCTTTTATATAACTAAGCATACACCAACAAGATTTCATAGTCTTCAATTTCCTTAGACTTTAACATTCCATATATTGGCAGTGCTCAATAAAATAAGTCAAAATAAATATAATACAAAATATAATCACTTTGAGGGACAGCATGGTTTAAAACAACCTGTGCTTAGAGAATAATTGTACTTCAAGGCCAGTTAATCAATTGAGTCTCAGCTTATTTATTTTCACTTTTCTGACCTCCATCCCTTTTCTCTCCTTCATTTATAGCTTCATCAATCTAAGTTACTCTAAGCAAGAAATTCAGGTTCACCTAAAATGTTTAATGCATTTGGCTTAGAAACAAATATTCCTTCCCTATTCCTGACCATGCTCACTGAAAGAAAAAAGAGGCAGTGTGATGTGTCTATATCTGAGTGAAACCTCTTACATAGTTTTACAGTGTACATAAGTTCAGTTCCAATTTGATACATTTGTTTGCTTTCTTTAGCCATGTGAGTACAAGCTATGTCCCTCTTGAGATTTGCTGCATGGCAAATTCCAACTGCATTCTTTGAGAAACCAGGGTGAGGTGTCTATGAGAACGATTCTCGCTAGTGACAAGGCAGCAACACTGCTTCTTTCTCTCGGTCTGTGTGATATTACAAGCTGGGATCAGGGCATTTACAATTGCCTTGGCAGTCACAAGAAGAGTTGATCGTTTAGCTGAGAACAACAGCCAAAAGTTATTTATCTATCAACTTCGCACATATAATGCTATGGCCCCCTGTTCTACTATTGAGCCTGCAGTTGCCAGCCTGTCTGGTTTCCATGGGGAAGAACTTCATATAATTACTGCAATAGCAGGAAAAGTGTCCTGTCACCTGAGATCAGAAGTCAGAAGAAAAAAAGAGACAGTATTTTGTGTTTTTTTTTTCCCCCTCTGGGGGAGAGACAGTTTTCCTTAAGGGTGTGATTTCAGTGGATGTCCCCAAACCAAAAGAAATATGTGAAGAGCACAAATTACGTTGGAGGGTTAATAAATGATTATTTTTTTAAAAAAGGAGAGCATCAAGTTGGGGAAAGCGAAGATGTGGATCTAGGAGGAGCTAAGAGGAGGAGTTTCGGCTGAATCTGATCCAAATACAGCTTATGGAACCCTTCAAGAATGTTTCATTAAAGAACACACTGAGGTTGGATTTGGACACAGAAATACACTTATTCTTTACTTGGCTCATCCTATAGAACCTGGATAAAACAAAAAAAATGAAAATGAAAAATTAAATGGTGATTTTAAGCATTTAGGCTTTTAGGAGTTGAGAAGTATCAAACTAACTTAACGTAAACTTCATGTCAGTTCCTTTGTAATTTCCTCTATAAACCTATTCGAGATAGGAACAAGGAGGAAGAGTGAAAACTGATATGTGTGTCTGTATGCATGACTGTGTACAAATGTGGTTCGGGGTGGAATCCATTTCCACTCCTGTTGATAAGACCACCAAAGATGGAGAACTGTGTTACGGTTTTATTTTTTGAGCAAACCACAGGCCTGAGGGATTTGACTGCTATGAGAAAAAGGCACATCTGTCAGACTTCTCGTTTTAATATGTGTGTGTGGAGTTGGCAAATAAAGTATCTGAGCAGATATGAATTGTTCTGGTGTCCAGGAGCTTGAAGCTAAGGTTTTACCTTGCCACTTCGTAGGTCTTCCTCGGGCTTATCACAGCTTTATATCGAGTGAAGATATTTGAGAGCCATTACCCTCAGAAAAATAACTGAAAAAAATCAATTTGCTTACTGAGAATTGAACTCACAGGTGTCAGGAGAAAAATGAAGCAAATGTTGATAAATGTGCTTCAGAAAAATCCAGCATTTCTACCCACTGGATGATTTCATTGTTAATTTTAGTGTAAATTAAACATCTGATGAATGAAGATTGGATGGATACATGTCTTATCTGCATAATACATATTACTGAACATTTTACTATTCTGTTCTTGATTTGTACAAAGGGTCAAAAAAAGAGAGAGAGAAAATTTATGTTAGGTAAGTTAGATAGGAGACAAGCTCTGCTTAGTTCTTAGTTTGTTGGACACACACACACACACACACACACACACACACACACACACACAACCACTGAAAGTATTGCCAGTAAAATTCTTTTAGACTGTCTGTTTGCAGAAGGTTATAGGATCTCAAACCCAAACAAAGAGCATACTAAACATATCCTTTGGCAAACAATTGCTATCCCTTTTTAGAAAAAAGTACTCCCAAGGCAAAATATTTTGAGATTTATCTAAAACACTTTTTAAATAAATACTTAATAAAACATTTTCCTTGGTTTGAAAGAAGAAAAGAGTTGAGTCTGCAGATGTCATGATGAAAGGCAAAGCTATTCAGTGAAGAGGAGGTGACATTCTTTCCATCTTGACAGAGGGCAATAATTAATTCTTAGGTCATTGCTCCAGTTTTCCAGCTGAGTTAAACCAACAACACAACATGAAGACCAGAAAGAAACAGAGGACAGATGACAGATAGATAGAGAGCAGGTAGGTACAGCTTTAGATAGGGATTTGTAAACTACTGTGTTGTGATTGAGATATAACAATATGCACTTACTTAAGTCATACAACTTTGGAAAACCAGTAAAAATGCTATCCCATGAAGGCCCTTGCCGATTTACCTTTCTAAAATGCCTTCCTTTCTTTTCATTGTTTTTTTATCATTCTTTGTCAAAATACTTTAGAAAAAAGAGATAAGGAATATTTTCTTCTCTTAAACAATGCTAATTGTTTCTTCAATCAAATCGCAACATCTTTGTGTTACAGGGTGTTGCATAATGATGTTTTCAACCACAGTTGGATGCAGGGCATGCTGGTCCTTTGTGATTTTATCACTTATTGATATCATAGTCATTGTAGTCTGTATAACAATATGATGTTCATATAACAAAGTAGCCTACTAATGAAACTTTAAGTATGAGTGAACCTCTAACAGTAAGAATTCCACAACTACATTTTGTCTCTTTATCCTTATTTGGTCTTGAATTTCCTACTGTATGCTAGTCCTTATAGAGAAAAGTCTGTAGGACTCTAATGATAGCTTTTCTTATTATTAGCTCCTTTTATGGCTATATAATTCAACTCCATTTTCCTTTTTCTCTATGTTATAAACCACGTATCACTCTTTTGTATTATGTGATGCACAAAATGTTTTAAATTTTTAGTTTAATCAGTTATACTAATCCATTAAATGTCATTTTGACAAATTTTAAAACTTTTTTATGGTTTTATTCTTCTGCCTACAAAATGAATGTGTTCGAATGATGTAATAGAAACAAATAAGTTAATATCGCTTAGGATTATTTGGTAAAAATAAAATCTTTGCCATTAAATCTGAGCTCCTAATATCACAGGGAAAATCTGTTTTATGCTTTCAAGGCCTCTGTATTTGAAAGGGATTAATGACCAAGACATTCTTCATACAATGTTCTAGATCCATGATGTCCTTGTATCTTCTCAGATGCTCATTTAACTCTTCCTTTACAATACCTTCCCATATCCTGTTAAGTGAAGTAAAACAACTCTTTAGTACTTACTAAATTAGACTCTAAAGAGTCCTTACCCATGGTATTCTTCATAGACCAACAACTCTCAACATTGGCAATGTTAGTAGAGAATAATAGGCATTTCTTTTTAAATTAAAATATAATTACAACATGTTCTTCTTTCCTTTCCACCCTTGAGTCCATCTCCTTTCTCCAACTCTTTCTGTGCTCCCATTCTCAATGATAGCCTCTTTTTATTTAATTATTGTTGTTACATATATATGTATCTGTGTTGTGGCATTTCATTTGTATTTTAATAAACAAAGGTTGTCTGAAGATCAAAGAGTAAAACAGCTCCACGGGTTAGCATTATAGACCAGGCATTGGTATCATGCACCTCTAATCCAGTAGCCACACTAATTGCAACAGAAACTGGGTGGTGTATGCCTTTAATCCCAGTGGTGCATGACTTTAATCCCAGCTCCAGAGAGAATTATAAAACGGGAGGAGACAGCACTCAGACACAGTCTCATATTGAGATTCCTGAAGGCAGTACTGTCATTTTCGACTGAGATCAAGGTAAGAACCAGTGGCTGATTGCTTTGCTTTTCTTCATGTTGACTCCCAATATCAGTCTCTAAGCTTTTATTAATCGTGCTTTATACATGTGTGTTGGTATATGTCTATGTGTATGTATATGCACAATGCACAAATATATAAATAGAACCTGTTTTTTTTCTTTGCATGCATCTGGTTAAAGGTTGACCACTTATGATTGGATAACCAATTAAAGGGATTGTCCTTTGGAAAGGCGAATTTCCCTCTATTAGCAACCATTACTAGCCAGGAGTTCTTTGTGTAAGGTTGAGACCCTCTGAGATTTTTTTCCCTATTGCAATTGTCCTACTATTCGTATGAAGACATTTCTATGAAAGGCTGTTTCACAGCAGAATTCCTAGTATTCTGGCCCTTTCCAACATCTTGCCACCTTCTCTTTTGTCATGTTACCTGAGCCATAGATGCAGGAACTGTGATGTAAGTGTAGCCATTGGAAATAGACTTCCTGCGATCTGTTGTGCTCTGCGTTGTCCCAGTTGTGATGTTCAGTGATATTCTTCCTTTACTGTAAAAGAAGTTTCAATGATGTGGAGTTATAGTTACAACTCATCTGCTTTCTGAAATTACTACATGCTGTGCATGCACATGAGAAGTTTCAGAGTAAGAAACCACAGGTGAGAGAGAATGTGTGGCATTTGTCTTTCTGGGTCTGAGTTACTTCACTTGAAATAAGCTTTTCTAGGACAATCCATTTACCGGAAGATTTCATTTCTCTTTACAAATGAAGTGTTTCATTGAATACATGTGCTATATTTCTATTATCCTTTTCATTTATTAAAACGCATGTAAGTTGTTTCCATTTCCTAGCTTTTGTAAAGAGAGCAGCAACAAACATAATTGATGAAGTAGTTGTGGAGTAGGATGTGAAGTCCTTAGGCATCTGTCAAAGAGTAGGAACGCTGAGTCTAATGGTCGATTTATTTTTAGTTTTCTGAGGATTCTTCATATTGATTTCGAGAGAGACTGCACCAATTTGCATTCCCATCAGCAGAGAATGAGGGTTCATCTTTCCCTACAATCTCACCAGAATTTGTTATCAGTTATTTTATTAATTTTTGCCTTTCTAATTGAGGTAAAATGAAATCTCAAAGTTGTTTTAATCTTAATTGTGTTTCCCCAGTGGCTAAAGATGGTGAAATCATTTTTAGACATGTTTATTTCTTCTGGGGAGAACTCTCTGTTCAGATACCTTACCCATTTTTTTAAAAAAATGATTCATTTTTTCTGGACTTGTTTTTGTTTATTATTTGTGTATTCTGGATAATAATCCAATATTCTAGGTCAGATGTATAGCTGACAAAAAATGTTCTTCTATTCTGTGGATTGCTTCTTCACTTGATTGATTGTTTTCTTGGCCGTGTAGAAGCTTTCATTCTAAGAGATCCCACTTGTCAATTGTTTTATTCCTGAGCAATCAGAGTGTTATTCAGAAAGATTCAGAATATCCTTTCTTATACCCATGTCATGTACTCTACTGTCTGTTTAATTTTAGCAGGTTTTATCATTCCAGATTTCAAATGGAGAGTTTTGATCCACTTACAGCTAATTTTTGTAGGGGTGATAATGTGGTCTATTTTAATTCATTTGTATATGAACATAGTTTTTCTAACACGATTCTTTGAAGAGTCTGTCTTTTCTCCATTGTTTTTTCCCTCCCTTTTCAAATATCAGATGATTGTAGTTACAAGTACTTTTGTTTACGTCTTCTATTTTATCCAATTGGTCCACTTGTCTATTTTTTTTATTTTATTTTTTTAAGTATCATACTGTTTCTCTTACTACAGTTATATATCTTGAAGTCTGGAAAGGCAGTTTATCCAATATTCCTTTTGCTGATAATTGCTTCGACTATCTGGAGTCTTTTCTGATTCCACATGATTTTTTTTCTGTTTCTGTGATAAATGCTATGGGTATTTTGATTGGAATTGCACAGAATCTATAAATTTTAGAAGGATGGCCATTTTATAATGTTATTTCTATTGATTTTTGAACATGTTATTCTTTCTATTTTCCAGGGATTTGCTTTATTTCTTTCTTCAGAAATTTTTGGCTTTTGTTAAATAGATCTTCCTCCTACTTGGTTGGGGTTATTTCAAGGTACTTTATTGTCTCTGATGCTCTTGCATATAAAGGCCTGTCCATAATTTTTTCTAGGTATTTTTGTTGGTATGAGTTCATTTTGTACCTTTACTAAAATTTTTGTAACTTTACTAAAATTGTTGATTCTTCCTAGAAGCTATTTAATGAAATTTGGGTATCCTCTCTACATAGTATCATATCATCAACAAATATCAATAATATAACTTCTTTTCTTACTTATATACCTTTAATTTCTTTCCTTTGTTTTGCTGTTCCAGATGATGCTTCAGCACTATATTTAAAGGAATTAAGATAGTGAATAGTCCTGTCTCATTTCTGATTTTAGCAGGATTGCTTCAAGCTTTTTTTCCCTTTGGGTTGATGTTGACTGTGAGCTTATGATTATGTTATGTTCCCTTCATTCCTACATTCTCTGAAGACTGTTATCCTGAAGCATGTCAGACTTTTGTCAAAGGCTTTTCTGCATATAATTGGGTGATTGCATGATATTTTTTAAAAAAGATTTATTTATAACATCTACATCTACGTCTACATCTACATCTACATCTACATCTACATCTACATACATAGTGTTCTGCCTGCATCTATGCTTGAAAACCATAGAGGGCACCAGATCTCATCATGTATAGTTGCAAGTCACCATGTAGATGATGGGAATTGAACTCAGGACCTCTTGGGGAGCAGCCTGTACTCTTAACCTCTGAACTATCTCTCCAGCCCTGATTTTTATTTTTAAGCCTATTGATAAGTTGTATAATATTTATTGAATTGTATGTGTTCAGTTATCCCTACATGTCTGGGATAAAGTCAACTTAATTATGGTGGATTATGTGCCTACATTTGACCTTCTATTAATTTATTTAGGATTTATACATCTATATTCATCATGGATATTGGTCTATAGTCTTTTTCTTGTTGTGTCTTTAACTGGTTTTGGTATTAGAGTAAAAGTGGCTTCTTAGTGTTAGTTTGGGAATGATCTTTCTATATGTTTTTAGTAATTTAAGAAGTATTAGTTGTAGGTTTTTGAAAGAACAGAGTAGACTCAATGATCTTTGGTGTTGACAAATGTCTTGTTTGGTGCATGATACTTACCACCATCCCTATTTTTTATTGACAGTAAAGCCTACCATTGTGGTAAGCCAAAATGTCTTTATGTGTTGGCAGATATCATTGCTTGGCAAATTACCCCAGTTAGAAAACACTGGTATATAAACTCGCTTATAAAATGTATAATATTGTATTTGTGTTTTATTTAATATGCCTTGTATTTTTCTAAAAGAACTATATGTGCCAACACTAATATTTATAATTTAAATATACACATACACTTTACACATACATCTTACAGCTGAAGATTCTGGAGATCTGTTTACTGAGAGATTGAGGAAATTAAAGCCCAGGAAAATTGAATGAATTTCTCATTCATTATATAGAGAAGGGAGTCCTGTGCCTAGTCCATGTTTCTAAATACTCCAGTGTGCTCCTACTTCTGTGGGTGAATTTGTTTCTACCATGGACAGTATGAACACTGATTGTGGAAAGAATGGGAATGGGATTCAGAGACATACAAACCTTTCCCTTCAAACTACCAATATGAACAACGCCTTACCAACTTACATATTCCCAAACTAATGCTTACAGGTTACTCAGAAAAGGTAAAAATTGGTAGGTGAACATACTATTTTCTATATGGAGAAGTGGAGGCGTAAGTAGATTAGGTTACTTCTCAAAATTATGAAGCTGGTGTAGATCAAAAGTAAGATCATTTTTCTAACATACAATTTTCTAACATGCCTTCCCACCCTCTTTATGTTTCTTATGACATTTTCTTTCTTTATTTTAAAATTGAAAATAGATTTTTTCATAGAATATATTTTGATCGTGGTTTTTCCCCATATTCTTTTCCAGAACCTTTCTATTTCCCCACTTATTTAACTCCATGCCTTCTTTTTCTCTCTCCTTAGAAGACAAGCAAGCAAATAACAAAACCTACAAACCAGAACAGAACAAATTAAACAAAAAACAGTAAAAAGGACAAGCAACAACAGCAAAAAAAGGAAAAACACAAGACACCATACACACAAGAGCCACATGCACACACAGAAAACTCAAATAAACACAAAATTGAACCATAATATGTAAGCCAAGAAACAGTCAGGTCAAAGGCAATGCCCAGACAAAACCTGTGAGACAAAAGAAAAAAAAATCTCCAAATACCACTGAGTTTATTTTGACTAGGTCATCTACTGCTGGGTGTAAGACGTGACCTTGACTGTGGTTTGAGTGAGATTTTAAAGGAGCCAAATTTTTCTTTGTGAGTGATCATCAGTTCAACATGGCTTCTTGGCTCTGGATTTGAGATCATGTCCTCTTCCAGTGCTGGGAACTCATTTGGCATGAACCCGTCCGTGCAAGGCATATACATGCTACAACAGTCTCTATGAGTTCATATGTGTTAACCCTGTTGTGTCTAGAAAACCTCAGTTTCTTGACTTCTTTAATCCTGACTGACTCTTACCATCTTTCTGCTTTCCCTTCTTCAGAGTTATCTGAGCCCAGAGGAGAGAGATTTGATAGAGATATCACATTTAGTACTGAGGGCTCCAAGGTCTCTCCCTTATTCTCTCCCTCGCCGCCCCCCTCACTCTTCACATTGTCCAGTTGTGTATTTGTTCTTATCTCCTGTAGTAGGAAGCTTCTCCAGTGATGGCTGAGCAAGATGCTGATCTGCTTCCCAAGCCAGTTAAGGCACCAGGTTTCTACTTGGAGGGTGCCTCCAGGTATTAAGGATGTGGAGGAAGAAAGCTAGCAAGGTTCATAGGAGCCCTCAGGGAATGGAGGCAAAAGGTAGGGCAGACTCTTGCAAGTGACTTGATACAGGGCTACCCTGAAACTGTGGAAACTGAACTGGAAGAGGGGAGGGAGAATCTATTTTCCTTACTTTTGTTGCTTTTTTTAATCACTGCCAAAATCACCATCACTCTCAAAACTGCTACCACTGCCGCCACCACCACCTCTGTTTCACCACCTATTTATTACTTATCAAATTGACTTTACGTATTCATTAGAAACCCAGTATATGACTACTGTGCCCATTATTCATCAATGGCAGAAAAATTCAAAGCTCACAGTGGGAAGTACCTCTATGAGGACTCCTGTCCCCCAAGCATCTTCTTCACATCATTCCAAGCTCTAAAGAGATCACTAGGCTTTGTTTCACAACCAAGTTTCTTTGTTTATGACATGAATAAGAGTAGATATTTGATAAATCGATTTAGATTAGGGTCTGGGTGTGTATATCACATAGAAAACTCTATAATTGATCATGTAATTGTGATTACTTGCTGATTTTTAAATCTTTCAAACGTGTTTGTACAATGTGTGTGACTTCAACATGGTACACTTGTGAATGTCAGAAAACAACTACAGGTATTGGTGCCTCACCTTCCACTTTATTTGAGAGAGTATATTTCTTGTTATTCACTACTGCACATGCCAAAACAGCTGTCCTACCTAATCTTGCAGACATGCTCCCATCTTTGCTTCTTATTTTTATGTAAGAACAAAGAGCTGTAGGATAATGCTCCTGTAGTCGGTAAAGATTTGTCACTCTTATTAGTTTAATAAAATGCTGGCTATTATTGGCCAATAACCAGACAGGAAGTATAGGTGGGGCAACCAAACCAGGAGAATTTTGGGAAGAAGAAAGGCTCAGTCTGCAGTCACCACCCAGATGCAGAGGAAGCAAGATGAGAATGCTGCACTGATAAAAGGTACCAAGCCTTGAGGCTAGACATAGACAAGAATTATGGGTTAAATTGTAAGTGCTAGTTAACAACAAGCCTGAGCTAATAGGCCAAACAGTTTATAATTAATATAAGCCTCCATATGTTTCTTTGGGACTGACCAGTTGTGGGACCACATGGGACAGAACTTCTATCTAGAACAAAGGATTACATACCTGCACTACTGAGCCTGAATTTGCATGGGAACTGGAGACCTGAACTCAGGTCATCAAGCTTACTTAAAGGTGATACCCGCAGAAACAGCTGGCCTGAGCAATTGAAAGCTCACTGGCTCTGGACTGAAAGCAGACGAACCTGCTTAGGACAAATTTAGGCCCACTGATGTGGGGGACAGTTGTGAGGCTTGGACAATCTTTGGGACCACTGGCAGTGGGACCAGGATTTATCCCTAGTCTTGAACTGGCATCAGGGAGAACATTCTTTTTGGAGCCTAGATATAGGGGGAGGGCTTTGGTCCTCTCTTGAAAAGAAGTGTCAGACTTTGTTGACTACCCATGGGAAGCCTTACCCTTTCTGAAGAGTGGATGGTGAAGTGAAGTGGGGGAAGGTGGAGGAAGCAGGAGGAGGGGAGGGAGTGGGAATAGCTATGTAAAATGAGAAAAGATTGTATTAAATAATTCTTAATAAAAAAAAGAAAAAAGTGACAACTTTTAAGATGTCACAGACAATGGAGCTTTCATCAAATTACTATGACATTTCAGGCTCTCCAATCACATTCTTTTGTTTCTCTTTGGGATGTATATTTTGTCTGCCAGTGATCAATATGGTAGAAAGTGATTATAAAATACCTATTTGATTCATCATTGCATGAGTCAAAAGAACCTAAAATTATTTAGGAGTTTAAATTGAATATTATTATTAATAATATAGGTATTAACTGAATGGTACCATCAAAATAAATTTTACATGTAAGTAGTATCCTAAACGTATTTTTTTTGTAATACACAAACAGTCCTTTCCTCCTTCTGAGTATCTATTTATTCAAAGACTAAAATGACTTAAATTCCAGCCTTCATGAATAGATTCTTGTACTTGCTATGATCATTTGAAGCCAATAGCCCTAGGAAGGAAGTGTTAATTAAAATTAATTCACACTGAGGTATTAGCAGCAGGGAAGAATGTAAAAACTTTCCTGTGGCATAGTTAAAAGACTAACTAAATTGCCAGGTTACTTTGAACAAGTCACTTAACCCTTCTCAGCTGTATTTCTTTATCTGGAAAACATAAATGATTAAACTGAACAGTTGGTAACTATTGTGGGCATTGAATAATATAACATAAATAAAAAAAACACTTTCTAAAGACTAACAATGCTATTTTTGTCCAGCTCTTGTGGCATTGTTATAATAAAAATCCCAAGACATATGACCACTATGTTCCCCGACAGGAGACATTCAAGATAGTTCCCTTCAACTTTAAAATTTCAGCCTTAGTAACCTTTGGATGTATTTTTAAAATAATAATGTTTGATGGGGTATCTGAGGGGGGAATCATAAAGGATTTGCTAATAATGATACTGTAAAAAGAATTTTAAATGTGCAGATGTGCTTCCTACAATCACACTCCCTACCAGTCCCCATGATCCCTTTCAAATGTGAAAACTAAGGTTTTGTTTTTCACCTCCTGACTTGAATTTTTCTACCCAAAATTAAAATTATATTAATATACCAAGTAAGGGTCACCCAGCTGAATGCTTTCTATTATACAGATAAAATCCATGTATAGTGACTAGTTTTACAAAACTGTTATCTATTTATTTGGAAATCAGTATATGAATGACCGAATAGCTGGCAATGAGAATCCTAATGATAGAGAATAAAATGACTTATTGTATATCAGCATGGCCACCTGAGCACGGTGCTTGCCAGAGTTTCATGGTTTTAGAGCTGTAGTCTTTCTTTAAAATCCATATTTAAAAGGTTTATCACTTGTGTATATGTGGAGGGTACACATTTGTAGGTGATGGAGTTGTTACATACGCACATGTGTCCACCTGTATTTGGAGCCGAAGTCAAACTTAGATATTGATCTTTAAGAGCCTTCCACTCTGCTTTGTTTGCTTTTACCTCATACTCTCATTGGGACTTGGGCCTCACCAAATAGGCTAGTATGGCCAGCCAGTGAACTATGGAGATCAACTTCTTAATTTTGTCTCTGCCCCCTTTAGCCCAGTATTTTACATAGGTGCAGTTGATGAACTCAGTTCCTTAATGTTTGTTCAAAAACAAACAAAAACAAAACAACTTTACCAAACGAGCTATCTTCTTAGCTCCTTGACTATATACTTATAGTTATACCCATACATGCACACGCACGACAGAATGATTCGTAAGTATCTGCTCTACTAGATTACTGTGCGGTAACATTCCCCACCACCTTTCTAGCATAGATGATACTGATTTACTTGTTTGGTTTTTTGTTTATTGCCCTATCCCACATCTGGCAACAGCATCAGTCAGGTGCTGCCTCTCTTATTCATCCATGCTTGGGGGGAAGAATGAAGATTAAAAAATGACAGAAAATCAAGATACAAAAGGAAAGACAGAAACACAGGAGAGAGTCAGGATGGCAACCCAGTGAATACTGAACCTGCCTGTGTTTATTTCTCATGGGCTTTATATACCCCAATCCAAAGAGGAGATGGAGACAAAAGCCTTCTGTGCCAAGATACAAGAAACAGACAAAGTAATCACCTTCTCAATACCCAAAGTATCAAGTAACCACAGCTTAGGTCAAAATATCCTGTTAGAGCCGCACCCTGGGTCAAACCTCCTGTCATAGCATTTAAGGAACAAGAATAGGCCTGAACTCTCTGATCTTTGCTCAAGGTAGAACTAGTCCACATCCATGGGCTCCCTCAATCAATTCTCTCTCTCTCTCTCTCTCTCTCTCTCTCTCTCTCTCTCTCTCTCTCTCCCTCTCTCTTTATTTCACTTCATAAAATTAGGTCTTCATAGGGCCCCTCTTTTTTGTTTCCTAAGAATTCAGAAATAATGATGATGGTCATGGAACAGTGGTTCTCGCCACAACTTGTGTGAAATGAATTGAAGAAGTCTTCCTTAAATTGTTTTAGTCACTTCTTCCATATCCCGGATTTATAAATTAGGTTCTCATAACTTGTCACTCACATGTGCTCCTTGTTTTAGCAGTACTTGTTCAACACCAGGTATGTATTCCTAACAGGTGACACTCAAGTTGTGAGAAATGAATTCTCATACGGCAGAAACTTTAGTCACTTATTTCAAGGACAAAATTTATATTTTGCCTTTATCTCACTTTCACTTTTACAAGACTTAAAATTGTCTGTATTCATTATAATTGTGTCCACTGACACTAAAACTTGTCAGTCCAGTATGTGAAGAGAGTTTCTGAGTGTAATTTACCCAAATATATGTAAAATTCTTGCACTTGTATGAAATTTATTTTCAGCTTTCTAAATTCTAAGTTATTGGAGCTTACAAGCATAATTTCTATACCTTACCTCTGTGTTTTGTCCATTTTTAAATTATTTTCTGTCATTAGTTTGTAGAAGAAAGTAAAATGCTGCCTTCATAATGCACTTTATTTGTACATAACCTTCATAGAAAATGAAGTTCCCATATACATGTTCTACATTTTTTCACCATTATTTTCGTTATTTCCATTAGGTCATTTCCTAAAGCTCAGTTGTCATATCTGGTCTGTGGTAGTCTTTTGGGCTTTTTTTTTTCTTTTTGCTTCGTTTTGCTTTTGTTTTTCATGACTTGATAACCTTGAAGACTTCTACCCATGTACCTTATAAAATTTTCCTTGCTTTTGGCATGTGTAATGTTTCCTTATAATTAGACTGGTGATCTGGGCTAAGAGAAGAACACAGGAGTCCATCTTCCCTTCTGTGACTTCCTCTCTGGGGTGTGTGATGTCCACACTGCGGATAATGGTGCTAGTTCTTCATCGTGCTTAACTAACACAGTGCTGCCAGGTTTTTTCATGGTACTATAATTGCCTTTCTCTTTTGTTGTTTAGTTTCTTGAATAAAGTCATTCTAGTTATTCTTTCTTGAAGAATGAAGTTCTAGGAAACTCTTAATGAAGATGGAGGGAATCTGAACTCTGCTTTCTTGCAGATTTAATTGAAATTAGTCTATACAAAAAGATTAGCTACTTCAAAATTCTGGTTTGTTCAATAAATTATTTCTTTATGCCATTACACATTTATGAATTATTTTACATTATATATCATAATCTAATATAATACAACGTATTAAGTTACTCAAATTATCCCAACTTTGGCCCTGGGAACCAATTTTAGACTCCTTTTATCCTATATGCCCTCTTCATTTGGGTGAAAATTGTGTGGCTTCATCTGTTTGTGGGGCCCCTGGCAGTGGAACTAGAATGTATCCCTGGTTCACAAACATGGCTTTTTGGAGTCCATCCCTTATGGTAGGATGCCTTGCTCAGAATGATGTAGAAGGGAGGGACTCAGTACTGCCTTAACTTCTGGCAATGGATGGAGGATAGGGAGGGGAGGAGATGAGAGGGGAGTAGAAGGAAAGGAGGGAGAGGCAACCGTGGTTGGTATCTAAAATAAATAAAAAAATTTTAAAAAATTGAGAGCAGTCATTGTCTTCTAGAAATATGTATGTTTCAGTATAAAAGGATGCATAGCTTGGAAGGTGAGTAGCTTTTATTTATTAGGAAAATATTGAATAGTGTTGGAGGAGGCTGCTTGTTTCACTCTCGCCTGCTTAGCCCCAAAATAATCACACAGATAATGTATTATTTAAATCACCATTTGACCCATTCACTCTAGCTTCTTAATGGCTAACTCTTAGATCTTAATTTAATCCATCTCCATTAATCTGTGCATCACCATGAGGTCGTGGCCTACCAGTAAAGTTTCAGCACATCTGTCTCTGGAGGCAGCTCCATGGCTTCTCTCTAACTCTGCCCTTCTTTCTCGCAGCATTCCGTTTAGTTTTCCCTGCCCACTTCTATTCTTTTGCCCTCTCAAGCCAAACCAGCTTTCTTTATTAATTAACTAATCATATTCACAACATAGAAAGGGGAATTCCATGTCAGAATAGAATCTTTTAGATATATAGAGACTCTCATAAAAGTACTTCCCAACATCCCAGAAAATAATAACAAGAATCAACAGATGATATTGCAACAGATTAGGAAGCTCATATATAGTAATGGAAGTCACTAACAGAGTAAAGAGAGATATTAGATGGTTGAAAATCTTTGGCAGCTACTCATCTGACAGAAGACTAAAGTCTAGAAAATATAAATAACTAAAAACTAAATAGCAAAAACAGAAGAACTCTAATCAATAATTAGGTAACTGAATTTAACAACTCTCAAATGAAGTGCAAATGGACAAAAAATACATCAAAATATAAAAGATCATCAGCAGTTTTGGAAATGCAAATTGAAACTATATTAATATCCAATCAATTTAATCAGAAGTGCAAGAACCAAAACATCAAAAGTCAACAAATTCTGTCAGTGGTTGTGTAGAAAAGAAACCCCATTAATTTCTGGTAAAAATATAAACTAGCATAGTCAATAGGTGATCAGAAAAGAGCAGTCTTCCATAAAAGCTGTGAGTAGAATTACATGATCAAGTTACCAAGGGTACATATATGAAGAAACCTAAATCAACATACAATACACATGATAACATACAAATTTTTATTATGACAACCTAAATAGCCAAAATATAAAACCAGTTAAATAGCCCATAAATGTGTAAATGGACAAAGTAAATGTCACACACACACACACACACACACACACACACACACACACACACACAAAACTACCAATCTAATCTCAAGAAAAGCAAAAAAACAAAACAATATATAACAAAATCCTCAAAATAACAGACAAGATTTTACATTCTGAGCCCACTCTTATGCAACTTACCTTACATTCATTGGCTTCAGTTTCTTTATTTATAGAAATGTGGTTGTATGAAGATACTTTTAATATTTTTAACTGATCATATGAGTGTGAGCATAGGAAATACCTGACTCAAAATGTCAATATGTGATACTTGATATTTTCTTTGGATACCAATCTTATTTTACTGATAAATGCCCATAAAGAGACAGACTTAGGAGAGGAACTTGTTCCAAATAAGAGAGCATGAACATCTGACTCAGAAAGACCCAGAAGTAACTCCTGGTTTGACAACTCATTAGTACTGGCAATGTACCCTCTGGCAATGTTTACTTTTCCTGTTTATTAGAAACATACAAGGAAAAGTAATGTTGTAAAGATTAAAAGAGATAATGCACTCAAAAGTAGTATTTATGTTTCAAATAAGATCAGAAAATTGTTTTTTTATAAGCCATAAGCCATAAGGTTTGTTTGTATTTGCAATTATATATATGACTATGTGTGTAATTTGTGCATGCATACACCAACATGATATGACCCCACAGAAGCTAGAAGAGAGTTTCAGATCTAAGGGAGCTGAAGCTACAGGGAACTGTGGACCTTTCAGTGTATGTGCTAGAAAATGAACTCAGATCCTCTCCAAGATCAGCACGTGCCCTAAGCTTCTGAGCCATCTCTCTAGTCCCTAAAATAATAATTTTAAAACTTAAATTAGGTTAATCTGGTTTGTACTTCATTACAGAGATGCTGATCTAATTCTAATTTGGTTTCCTTCCGGGATCATCAGGGGAATTATCCTCAGTGATAACAGGCTTTAGTGTGTTTTTTTTTTAAAACAACAACAGCAGCAACAAGACAACAACAACAACAAAACCACCCCTTGGGCTGGAGAGGTGGCTCAGCACTTAAGAGCACTAGCTGCCCTTCAGAGGTTCTGAGGTTTTTTTTCCCCAGCAATCACATGGTGGCTCACAACCATCGATAGTGGAACCTGATGCCTTCTCCTCACATAAAGGTATATGTGCAGACAGAGCACTCATATACAAAATAAATAAACTTTTAAAACAACAACAGCAACAAAAACCACCTCCCTTTATTTATTTTTACAGTTAATATTGACTGACTAATGTGCTAATACATATTTCCAAGCTATTTAAAAACATTATATTTGTAAGTGTTACAACTCTGGAGGGAAAGGTACTTTGATTGTGAAAAGTAAGGTAATAATTACAACTGCAAAGGGCGGTATCCTGAACACCTACAACTGAGAAAAAAAGGTATCCTAACTTGTCGGGAAGTAAGGCTATGCCTGAAGCAGGGTTCCAGTGGGAGAGGGTCTCCCCACAGGATGCGGCAATCCTGCTCCTCTCCAAGAGAGAACTGTTACAACTGAGCTCTGCTCTCCTCCCTCTAGGGAGTTTCTCAACAGACTTGTTGATTGTTTCTCTGCTCTGCTCCACTAGGGAATTTCCCCAAAGAGATGTCCATTTATTGTCAGCTAGGGTCCAAGTTGTTACTTCTCTACTCGCTCTGTGAAGGGGAAACCCCTACAGAATTGTAGCTATCTGCTGGAGCTCTGGAGAAAAGTTGTTACTTCTGCTCTGCTGCCCTAAGGGAGTTTCCTAGCAGAGGTGTCCATTGCTTCTCTGCTCCATTCCACTGGGCAGTTTCCAGCAGAGATTCTGCTCCACTCTAGTGAAAGAAGGTTTCATACAAAACTCATTCAAGAGACTTATATAGGAGTGAAAAATCTAAAAGGGTGGCTGCCTCTGCTAGCAGCAGAAGGGCAGCTGCCAACTGGACAGGCACAGGGATTATATTGGGCTTCTTAGGGGAAGAGTTTCTCCCTGGAGAAGATTTTCAGGGTAGAAATTGTTCAGATTTCAATCTCCTGAGCTTGACAAGATCAGAGATTGGTTAGACTTCCTGCTCACGGACTGGTTGTTTTTTCTATTCAGGGATTGATTGGTTTGGTGCTCAGTTGGTCAGGGGCAGAGTGTGTTTCTTTGGCTCTGCTTATAGGATCAAAGTGTGTTTCTTTCACTGGACCTTTTTTTTTTTTTAAAAAAAAACTTTTTGGCCCTAATTTAAGGGATAGAGTGTGCTTCTTTTACTGGCTTTGGTTTCAGGGCCAGGGTAAGTTTCTTTGGTTGACCCTTTTACCTGACAATATTTCATTCAGTTCAAAATGATATGGACAACAAATAAACTATGTAACTGTAATCCTATATATTTGGTTATTGGACTATTGTGAACTACATTGCTATAAACAAAAAAAAGTCATTACAGGATAGAAATCACTCACAAATATAGTAATCAATAGATGAGCCAAGCTGTCTGTTCTCAAGCAGACTGAATGTTCATAGATGTCATTAGGATTTACTTCAGATAAGTCAGATTCACATCGAAATTTTCACTGAAGAGCAGCTTCTAAATCCCTGATTTTGCAGTACGCTTTGTTGGTATTGTCCCCTGAATTTGTTTCTGTAGCAGGAAGTTTCTAATGAGAAATAAATATAGATCTTGCCTCCGCTCTTTGCCCAGATATGATTCCTCATGGCCGTCTGAAGCTTGGAAGGCCTGTCCTTTTTAAAATAACAATAATGATAATAAGAAACAAAGAGAACTAAGTGCATATATCTTAACCTTTTCATGTGTGAACAACAACTGACTTTCGTAAATTAACTGACATGAGCACTACACATGAGAGAGAAATATCTTTAAATTTTCCAGGTATGACTTTTCGCTCTTTGCATAATACAGTGACCAGAAAGAAGATAGATGCATGTGTATTTTGGACAAAGAGATGCACACTGTGTGATAGGGTATTTGACTGGTGGCGTATGCAATACAGGCATTACTATAAGTACTATAACTGCAGAGCTAAACAATTGGACTTTCTTCTGAGGTTTCTAGTTTGTGGCTTCAAAGGAATTTTCATAATTCCTTTAAAACTTGGATTCCTCTTTAGGACAGTAAGACTAAGTCAGTCCCCTAACTTGCAAAATTGTCATAATGATGAAACTAATGTACTGAGATTATGGTTTTGTACACGTAGGCACTCAATAGATGCTCTATAATTAGGACACTCATTTTGAGAATATTAATTACTTTTCTATTGCTGTGATAAAACACCATAACCAAGACAACTTATAAAACAAAGAATTAATTTGGCTTACAGTCCCAGATGATTAGAATCCGTGATGGCAGAGCAGAGGCATGGAATGATGAACAACTGAGAGCTCACATCTCAAACATCAAGCAGAATACTAAAAGCACATTGAAGATCCAAGGTTTGAAGCTTTAGTGCCCACCCTCCTTACATACTTTCTCCAAGGCTGCTCCTCTTTACCCCCTCCAAACAGTTCCACCAACTGGGAGCCAAATATTCAAACATAAGAGTCCAAGGAACATTGTCATTCAAATCAGCACAGAGTAATGCTAAGAGAGATCTGGAGGGCTAAGAACAGATTTGGTTCTCAGCAGATTTCTCCCAAATAACCAATTCTCTTAGTCTTATACCTGGCTCACTTTCTATTTCTAGAAGTTTTGAGTTTGTTTGTTCATGTTAATTTCCAATTTCCTTTTGCTTGTGACTCACAGTGGGGTTGATTGCTCTTCGCCTAAAATGTAGAGGGAGCTTGGGGCCCAGGAGTAAGAAAGAAAACAGGAGTAAAGCCGTTCCTTTTTGTGTAGACTTCTGAACTCTGGCATCCAACAGAGCTTGTTTAGATCATCCTCCATCATTTTCTGTTATCTCTATGACCCTGCGCATGTCTCTTGATCTTCTAATCTTCAGATACGTCTCCGGGAAGGAAGAAAATCACAGCTGTGTCCTAGGATCAATCTAAACGTTCAACAGAATGAAGAATTCTCAAGAATCAATAAAATGAAAAAAAATCAAGCCAAATGTAACTGAACTGATGTTTTGCAGGTGCAGAATCACAGAGGACTATTAGTACCGGACCACCATTTCTTTAATGTTAATCTAGAAAATGCAGATAAAGTTTTGGTGAAATATATCATAATACTCATTAATTTTATGAATCTGACAAAATTTGTTGGAAATGTGGAGTGCTGAGATAATAGATTATTACAATTATTTGCCCAAGGAGGTTATAATCAAACAGATTTCAGGCATTAGAAATAAATAACAACAACAACAACAAACAAAAAACAAACAAAAATTTGGAGATGCAATGGGAGTCTTGGGAAATGAATCTGTAAGCTCTTTCCATTAGCTCACAACTTCACTTTGTCTTTATTAGTATTTTATTGGAGCCATCTGAGCTCCTGACTCACTGATCAAAGTCCAATGTTAACTCCCTTCTTACACTCTGATAAAAATAATTGTCCATATATATTAAGACCATATTGTGTACCAGGGGCCAAACTAAGGACTTCACATTTTATTGACTGCTTTAAATCAATGCTTCAAGAAGTAAATGTGACTATGAATCTCCTGGATTGCTGTAAAATACAGATCTTAACTAATGCCTTCTCCTCACCTCCAGTTCTAATTCAAGAGTATGGGGTTGGTTCCAAGAACTTGCATTTCTAATGAGCTGCCAGGTAATATGATTCTGTTGGTCCAATAACCCTTGTGTCCAGTGGCCCTGCAGCCCATTCTCTCAAACAGTAACTATTGGAATCACCCTCATTTGTTATATGAAAAAGATAAGACTGAGAAAAAGGGTCAATGAAATTCCCGAGGTCAAGACACAGGAAAATGAGGAGTTAGGACTTGGATTTGAAAGTTATACCCACTTTCTCAAATTGTGCAGACTGTATACAAGACCCTGGGTTCTAGTTTCTTGTTGATTTGACTTGTTAATGAGTTCCTCCATGTACCTTGGTGAGTTTGATCTGCAAAACCCTGGCTCCTAGGGTAAACAGAGCAAAAGGTTTCTGTTTAACTAAAGGAAACAGAATGGCTGTAAAGACTACAGGGATAAAACCCTGGTAACATCTTCAGGGTATTTAATGGTGTGCAGTTTCAGCGGCAGGCTGCCAGAGTTTGGGAATAGCTGCCGATCCACTGGCACTATCCCAGGACCTCAGCAGGATGAGAGATTCTGAACCGACAGTATTTCTTTGTTAAATTCCCCACACTAAGATTAATCATGACTGGGAATTGTTTAGTAATTGTCAGTTTGAATACTTTCTAGTAATTGATTTATTTTCACCTAGACATCTTGTTTTCAATGCAAATAGCTTCTTTGTTGGTTGGTTGGTTTCATTCAATTTTCAGAGTGCCAGGGGTGGTATGAGTTAGGCACAGTAGTCAAGTGTTTCTTGATACCATTTTACTTTTGTAAATCTGTATCTGTATCTACAAGAAGACTGGAACTGGGCCATTCTCTGAACCCCTAGTTTCTAACTCTAACTATCTTGCACTTATGTAGGTGTACTAGATATACTATATTTCCTGAATGTTAAGCAAGCTTGAATTTTTTTTAACACAACTTTATTTAACATGAATACATGAACGTAGCTTCATACTATGAAAAGAAAATTGTAAAAAGCTGGTATTGAAGACTCTTGTCGATACTAGAATCAAATCAAGGCAAAGCAAAACCCAGCATTTGTTTAAGTGGTCTCCTTTACCAGAGTGCCGAGGCAGGCAATGACACAGTGTACTCCAAGACGGCACCTAGTGTCTGATTCTTAGGACTCTGAAAATCCTGCTGAAAACCAGCATTCTCATCAGTTTTATACTCACTATGCACAAATTCTTTGAAGCACAGGAATGACAAAGAAATAATGTTATTTGTATTTGTCGTAGATTTTACAAGCTCGATATCTCTTGTAATATTTTGATACTTGTATGGTCTTTTTTAAAGGTCCATACACAGAATGAGTCTATTTATATTTGATGATATTTAGGATTTGAGAGTCTTCAAACTTAGATGAGCAAAAGGCTTTCTTTTATGTTTAGTAACTGATGTGCACACAATCAAGACTGCACTAAATGCTTGCACTGTTATGGTAGATTGACCTTACCACCTCAATGACCACTTGTCTTGAAAGTAAGCAGATTTTTCCCTTGCCAGCCATGACTAAGTTCCAGAACCTACTTTTCTCAGTCTTGAAAGAAATTTGACAAAGTATCGTGGTCTAGGAGGTAGATGTAAATGCAGTACTCTTTCTTCTAGTCTTATACACATAAAGGAAAGCTACAAGAGAGAAGCCGCAAGGGGTAGCATTGATTGGTACTTTCTCTATGTGATATCAGGAGCTTGTAGCTTGGGTGCTCTACAGATTATGTAGATACAACCAAATCAAGGGCATGCATGTTTTTAATACTGTAATAAAGGGAATGGTGTCCTTTGATGCCCAGTATAGATGCATGTCCTATCTCTGTTATAGTCATATAATTCAAGCCAAATATATTTACTCATCCCAGTGACCAAATTCCTACTGAACTTACCCAGGGCATTACATTTTAATCAATCAGAGTTCATCTTTTCATATGATCAAAGGTTCTACAAATAAATAAGACTGGAATTATTTTAGAGTGGTTACAGTATGTTTCCCAACTGCAATCAATTAATTAAATACATTCAGAGCAATCAGAAGTCACATGCAGTCATAGTGTTCCAACTTCCTCTTAATGCCAATTGTGGAATGCCAAATTATTAACTCCTTCTTTAACTAGAACACCATCATAGTGAGAGCAGCCCCTGTTACAATCGTTTGCCCTTTTCTAAACTGTGTGTGTCACATGAGCACAGATTCAGACCAGGGGTCAGGGTGTCTTTGTTAAATAGATATGCTATAACATCTCTGTCCAACCTGGGCAAATGCCTTCTACAGCATCTCTGTCCAGCCGGGATCAATTTTTTCTTCTGAGTGGATGGCTTTATTTTGTTTGGTATATGCAGTAAAGAGAGCAAATAAGAAGTAACAAAATAGGATAAAGGATATCGAATATTTTTTTGTTTTATTTGTTTTAATTTTTTGCTTTTATCATTCAAAGATATAGCTTATCTTCCTCTGCAGTACTAAATTATGTCTTTGTACCTGATTTACAGCTAAGGGATTTGTATAAATAGTCAAAATTTATTTTTTATAAATATTATAGCTTCTGTTCACAGTATCTGAATTGGTGCCCACGTTGTCTCCCATGGGGCAGGAAATACAGTGTTAATATAAATTCTGCTAACAGGTTTCCTAACTAGGGCCATGACCATGAAACAAATTTTCTGAAATGACGATATGAATAAATTACTAATAGAGGACTCTTCAGTTGTCTTTAATGCTTTGCCAAACACCAGCTTGATTGAAACTCTGATATTTAGCAGAAAGAAGAAAGGGTGTATCTTGAGGAATAATCAGACTAGCAAGGGTAATAGAGTGCAGCGTTTCCATGTGGAATTCCATCTGAACAATCCTGTTCCTTTAAAGGTCGGAAGCTCATACATACTTGGAATTTTTGCTCTCTGCCTTTGATTTAAAGCGCAAAATCAAAAGCTTGTTCTATGAAAAGAAATGCACTTGAGCAACCCAGGAATGTGCTGAAGCCTTTCTACAAATTAATCTCTTCTTTAGTGCAGGGAAACATGGAGACCATTCAGGGACAGTGGGAGGGGCTGGGACTTGAATTTGAGCCAAGCTTAATGAGGAATTGGAGGCAAAATGGGATTGAACTGTACCTTGTTAACTGATGAAAGCTGTGAATGAGCTGGACTTACTGGCCAAGAATTCCTTCTCTTTGTTGCAATTAACTATAGGGAATACTTTCGAGATGGCTTTTATGATCTTTAAAGACCAAGATATGATTTTTACAATGTGTATATATTTGAAACTTAGGAGGGAGATACTTTCATCATTCTTGTTTATGATGTTGCTGCTGTTTTTGAGACGTACAACTTTATGTTTCAATGTGGTAAACTTCTGCATACTCGGTTGTCTCCTTGAAATTTATATTACGCGCCGCTCTACCAGGTGCTGGAGGAAAAAGCAATGTTAAGCACTGGCTAGCTTAGTGGGCCTCACATTCCAGCAAGAGCTGCTGGACTCTCTCAGCCACAGCAGGGAAAGCAGAAACCCAGGGGCCAAGTATGCGCTAGGCATTTAGCTGCAGTTCTCTCAGCAGCTCATTCCTCTTAGGATCCAGCACATACCTTTCCCAGGGAGACTGATTTACGGTGTAAATGCTGTTTACCCCACAAATTTCTTCTATAGAAAACTTGGTGAACAGGAATCCTGGTAACACGGAGAGTTACTGTTCAAATAGAACTCGGGAAGGCTGGGTTTTAGGATAAAGCTATGTGGCTCAATTTCCTTTGCTGTGAGCTTGCAATGAGACTTGCCTTGTGAGCTTCTGCAAAACATGCTGCAATTACACTTTGTAATGGTCTTAATTTGCTTCTCAAAGACGTGGTAGGTGTCTAACACCTTTCGACTGATGGGTCAGAAGACACACCTCATTTTGGTGCATATACTCTCTCTTAAAGCCCTGAGCACTGAACTATTTTGTGGAAGGAATAATCATGTTCCTGTGAAGGCCACTGGACTGAGTACAAAATTGAGAAAGAGAAAATGGGTCCTGTCTTTGAGTTTCTAGTCTTAGTAACAAAAATCATTTAGGAATGGACTCAAACAGAAGCTCAAGAATGGGCAAATATTTTTAGTGTTAAAAAAAATCAATAAAAATAAAATATGGCAGGCAAGTAGTAAACTTCAGCTGCTGCCCCGAAGAACAGAGTGCAGGAGAGAAAGAAAAAAGCCTTGCTGTTCAAACTGTCAAGAAGATGTGATACATGATGGACAAGCAGCCACATGATGGAAGGAAGGCTGTAGGGAGAGTAAGGAAGCCACAGTGTTGGGGAAGCCCAAAGTGTTAAGGGCTTCGAAAAGAGATGGAATTCTAAAAAGGAAAAATTTGACTTTTCCGAATGACCCAGAAAGGCAGTCAGACATGTGAAGCTATATGGCTGGGGCGTGCAAGTTACTGTAGGAGGGTGAGAATTTGGGGAAGGAAAACCACAGTGTCTCATTGGGTGACTCATTTCCCTTCTGTCTCTAGTACAGTTTAGCAAGGAAACCAGTGATGTAACTGAAAGTGTGAGGTGTTGATCATCTTTGCTCCCACTTAGCAAAAGACAGCATTGGATAGTCATTGGTGGTTCAGGCCTCTATCCATCACTCATCTCCTATAGGCATTGATGTCTCTGGCTCCTACATTTGTCCTCTCTTTGCTCATTCAGTTTGAGATGGGAAAAAAAAAATAGGAAATTTTGCAATAGCTGTAGTATCTTGTTTAGCTTCAAAACTCTCCATGGGATTAAAAAAAACACTTTTCACTTAATAATGTTTATTCTTTTGGATAAAAATCTATTTACTGTAAGTACCGTGAGGACATATCTCATTCCTTTCAATCCACATTAACTAAGTTACAGAGATATAAAAATGGACATCACTTAGATCCAATCTGACCATGCCTGAATTTAGATGTGTTTGCAAGGAACGATTTTGATCTTCTTGTTTAAATTAGAATTTTTAAACAAAATATCATATCCATGAATTTTCTTCTCTGATACAAAAGTATCTATAGGATAGGAAAGCAACTGTTTTCTCAGACAATGGGTGTTTAAGAAATTACAAATTAACCTAGAGTGTTATATAAACACAACTGTTTTTGTAGTTAGTATAAAAAACTACGATAGTCTACTTAGTGGAAAAAGTGTGTTTTAACTGAAAATTAAGGAACAGCCCTGTGAAGATGAGTGTTTGAATCCCCAGAGAATATTCCAGTCCCCTAACTAAGATACTCAGAGATACAAGTTTATAAAGAATATATAATTTCGGTCAAATTTGCCATTTAACAAGAACTCACCGGTGCCCCTACTACTGCTAAGAGTTCCATGCCATGTTTATTGAAGTACTCATTTCATACATTACAGGGGGCAGTTTATTAAATTTTCTCTATGAGTCTCACAGCAGGTAATGCTGTTATCATTGTCTTTTTCACAAACACATTGATGAACAGAGGAAGAATTCCCCAAAGATATGAATCTATGAAATAAAGCTCCACATATAAACTGGCACTTTTCACAGGATTAGTAGGAAAAAAGAATGTAAATGTAACGACATGTATTTTCTTGATCAATTTAAT
This sequence comes from Myodes glareolus, assembly GCF_982192425.1. Taxonomy (NCBI): domain Eukaryota; kingdom Metazoa; phylum Chordata; class Mammalia; order Rodentia; family Cricetidae; genus Myodes; species Myodes glareolus. The sequence goes on along the minus strand of NC_142033.1, from coordinate 59,574,102 downwards.
TTTCTTGTCTCCCTCTACTTTACCATACATTTGCCTCAATATTAGAAAAACCCAGAAGGAGTTTTATGTCTAGAATTTCTTGTTCATCCTAGGAAATTCTCAGCAGTTATAACTGGGAAATTTCAGAAAGGCAGACTAAAGAAACTGTAGGATTTCTACAAGATATATTAGGAGGAATATGTTCTTTTATAGAAGGGAAGAATTAATTTTTACTAACTCTCCATTTCATGTGAAAATCATTTTTAAAACAAATCAAGCACTGTTTTAAAGTCGAGATGCACATTTATTTGTCCATGGCCTTTAGGACTGGTCCATGTCAATGAATAGTCTGGGATACTTGGAAGAGAAGGAAAGTATTTCAAAGTAAATTTAGAACAGTAAACCAACTCAAACATCTACTTCTTTTGAGATGTCTTGATATCTCTTGGTAGTTTAAAATATGTCACATTGTTGTTGTTGTTGTTTTTTTTTTTTTATCACTTTCAGAGGAGTGTTTTGCCCAGGACAGAACAGATAGTAGGTGGCAAATTATACCCTAAACTGTGGTTGGGCTATGTGGTTTATCTTAGTGGAACATAGAAGGGGCCAGATACTTCAAATTCTGGTCTGCTGTGATGCAGAACAGGCCCTGGCCTTGTTCCCGAAGCCTGGCTGTGGATGTCTCTGGACCAGGCTATCTTTTAGATCAAATAAATTTTTTAGAAGATTTCTTGCTAAACTCCAAGGGTTACCCTGCCTTTCTGGGTTCAGAGTTCAAACTGCAGAATTCATAGTTCCCACAGAAAGGAGAGTGTGAAAGTATCAAAGGACTAAAAGGAGGAAAAAAAGAAACACAAGAATGCAGGTCATGCAAGATCATTATTAACTGCAATTTCTGATGGAAAATTCCAGATTCCCTTTGAACAAAGTGCCTTGGGGCGAGTCCTGTAGGAAACATGGGACTTCCATATAATATATCATTAACTGGGCTTTTGATTCCCTTAGAGTGTTTATAGGTTGGCTTAAGATGTGGTATGCATAAATAGTATTCAAAAATCATAGTGTAGTGATTGCTTCCTCTGCCAGTTCACTGGGGAGAGTCATGAAGCTGCAGAAGCATCTCCGGAATGCTTAAAATCTAAGCTTTTACCTTTATTTAACCTCAGACGCTAACTCTGACCTAGCCGGTCTTATATAGCTATTGTGATAAACAGTCTGAGAGCCGTGAAATATGTAGATACTCCTATTATGGATAAGCAAAACCTCTGTGCTAGAGACATCTTTCCTCAGCCTTCCTTATGCTTGACAGTCAGAAGAAATACTGTTTCTGGAAAATAAAGAAAAAAATTAGGTTGGTTTCCATTAGTCAGTTCTGATTTATCATATTTTGCGAACTGTGACTGTAGAGAAATTATGGGCTGAATTGGTAAAAGTCCAGTGCTAATGGGACCAAAGTTCATTGGTCTGGATTGTCTCTTGCTGGCTATCATAGTTCTAACTCTCTGGCACAATTCTCCCCTTTCCCATCAGGGTTATGGCATTCTCAGAGCCTTCTTGGGGCCTGGACAGGGTGATGTTCTAATCAGGTGACTAAACTGAACTGCACTTTACTTTGGACATGTTTAGGTTATATCTACTCAATTTCTTTTCCAAAGAGTTTGGAAAGACATTGAAATGACTCCCTCAGCTACATCCTTCTCTTGTTTACAATAGTGAGCACAAATTCTATTTATTCCCTATACCATGCAGTATCCCAGACTCAGAGAAATCCTTAATCATTCACTGGACCATCAATCAGAACAGACTCAGTGTTAACAAGTATACTTATTATGTCAAATAATAGTAATAGTCTTTACTATTCAGTGGTGTAATAGGAAGTAATCAAAACATGAAGTCACTGAACACGTGACATTAGCATGATCTTTCTAGAAAGGTTAGCAGTGAATTCTACTTTCCAAATAACTCTAAGAAGCAGGTACTGTCTCTGTATACAGCTGATAGCTGAGGAATGAAGATACAGAACCCCTGAGATACTTCACCAAAGGCAACAACAACTCAAGGAATGAGCCAGGAATGGCTTCAGGTTACTTCAAAAGACAGTGGGAATATAGCTACTGCTGAATTCAATTTGCTTGAATTCTGTAGAGTATTTGACACATGTAGGTTTCTCTAATTTAGATCAGAGCTAAAATTATTGCAAAACAGTAAAGTGAAAACAATGTTGTTCTGTGTGACTGCTTTCCTTCCCAATGGACTCCTACAATGAAGGTGTTTAGAAACAGACAATATAAAGCTGTCCAGCACCATGTCTTTGGTCTCCTTTATAAATAAGGTAAATGGGATCTTCCCTGCTTATCTATCCTTGTTGGAAAAAGATTTAATTTACTCCTCTTCTGACGTTCCACTTAGAATTGCTTTTTCTAAAGGTTGATTGACAAATTAACAAACTTCAAGCAACTCTCAAACCTCTGTGAAAACATAAAAGCGTTGAGTTCCTTTCATTTTGGTAAGGGTTAGTTTTGCCTGTGGTTCTTTGTAGCTTTATAGAAAAATTCTTGAACTACCAGGTGTTTACTCAGTGCTCTTTCCCCCTTATCCCCCCCCCAAAAAATACTAGAACTCAGGAGCAGACAATCTTTTGGAAAGACCATGTATTTCAGAAATCAGCAATATTAGTACCAAGAACTGAATTGTTTTCCCCAAATTGATATATTGAAGTCTTATTTCCCATTGTGTGTTTGGATAAAGGACCTTTAGGAACTAAAGTTAAAGCAGGACATGAGGTTGGAGTGTTAATCCAAAAGGACTGTTGGCTTTTCAAGGAAAGGAATAGAATTACTTTTGTTTTGTTTCATTTGACCAACACTGACCAAGAAGAGCACAGAATAAAAACATGCCTTCTAGACAAGACACTCTTATACCAGCAGATCTCAGGCCCTTAAAAAACAAATTCTGCTTGTTTCATCCACCCAGTCTCTGGTATTTCAGTTTCTGCCCAAGCAGAATGGGCTGCTATAGAGCTGTTTTCCTTCTCATGTGGGTGTGTTTGTAATCCAGGGTTTAATTGCTTCCCTTTGTTTTTGTGGCTTCCTTTAGTTTCTCCTCCTTCAGCTACCCTAATTTTTCATCCCCTTTGACAATTCTTTATTTCTCTCTCAATTCTCAACATTAAGCACAATAAGAAAGATGATAAACAGATGTCCAAGTGGCTTTATTTTGGGAGAGTATTCACATGACTCCAGTCTTTCCCTTGTTAACTACCTCTGGAGGGTTGTGGAAGCCACTTCATAATCATGTTTCATATTTTCCTAGACTCCTTCAGCTTCCCACACTTCCTTCCTTGATGCTCTTGTCCTTCTAGTGAACATATTCAGAATCTGAATGCTTCTTCTCAGTGCCCAGATAGTTCCCCATTACTTAACTACCATGTACACAAGACACTAACACCTCTTGTTGTAGACAAAGAATATATATACATTTATCTTCTCTATATACATACATTTATATATGTACATATTCATATTTATATATTATATATATAAATTTATATATGTATATATATAAATGTTATGAACTGCATTCTGTCCTTATAAAACCAAACATTGCTCTTAATTCCTAATTTCTCAGAGTATAACTTTATTTGAAAATAGAACTTATGAGAAATAATGAAACTGAAATGCAGACATGAACTCTAATCCAGTCTGACTAGTATTTCTACAATAAGGAGAAATTAGGATGTGCAGTGATGGCCAAGGCATGCAAGTACACAAACACTTAATAGTAAACACTCTGAAATGATGTCCTTTGCAAGCAGAGGAGAAATTTGAAAAAGAACCTGAACTATTTCCTTAATCCTGGACTTCAAACATTCAGAAGGTTTGATAACATTTTGTTGTTAACCACTGCCACCACCAACACACACATACACACACACACACACACACACACACACACACACACACACACACACACTGATAGGCAAATTAACACATGCTCGTTATTGATCTATGGCATTTTGGCAGATGAAGCGTTTAGACATATGGTATAGGCTTTATGTGGAAAACTCTTCACAGCAGCACTAACATCAAAGAAGTCAATATTCTACTCTAATTTTACTTCAGTAAGTACCACTTTATCCTAGTTTCTCTCAATCATAAAATCAACCTAAATTGGGTATTATCTATCCTAATTTCTTCTTATAAAAAAATGAAGTACAGACAGGGGAACTGACTGGCCCCCGAGCAGCTTACGTATCAATTATTGTCATCATATTGTTAAATACTCTGCCCTCTGATTCGCTGCACATGCTACCCTAGAAGATATTTTATTCTGGTTTTATAAGAATACAAAACCTATAAAACCAGAATAAAATATCCTACCCTTGAATATTCATGTACTTTTCTTGTTAAAATATTTTATTTGCTCTAAATATTTTGGAGCTCCTCTGTGTCTGTTTGGGCACATCTTATAATCTGAGTATGTTTTTGGGGGGTATGGGTATGTGTGAATTTTTTCCCAAATTCTTTACTTAGTTAAAGATTCACAAAAGTTTTCTCCTACCCTTTTCAGCTCCACCATAAAGTGTTTTTTGCACAAGGAAACAGGCACATTTTTCTTTAATAAATATACTAGGTTTGTAATTTCAGATCTTAATTAGATTATGGTCACTGCCCTTGAGTTATCTTTACTCTTGTGTTACTATGATCACTACTCCCACCCCAAATGTCAGCACATAAAAGAAGGTCCTAACTGTTTCCATTTTTAATTCCACTTTTCTGAGTTACAAAAGGACTTTTGTTGAGCCCTTAACAGGACTGTTGATGGCTTGTGAAGTCTGAGGGTGGCTTTATCAGATATCCTAAGAAGAGCTAAAATAAGTGCTCACTCTTCCTACTGATGCTCTGTGCAGACATGGGTGCTACTTTGAGGGCATTTTGAAAACTATCTCTGATCTTTTTTCAGATAAGGCATCTCCTTTATAAGATCAACCGAAAGTGGTACAAAATCTCTTTTTCAGTGGTTAAGAACCTTTGATTTTATCCAAAGGATTATGATGATGCATCATGGTGATTAGAGGAAATATTCCAGGGAATCTGACAGTGTACAAAGATGTTTCACAAACATGACTGCCAGAGTCTTATCTGCACATACATGATTTCCAGAGGGACTCACTAGTGGCTTTCAGGTGATCAACAATGATCAGTCTTTAATGATGGATTCAAGGGGGAAAAACATTTTTGAGATCTGAGTAATTTTTCTCTTCAGTCCCTTTTTCTCATTTCTTTGTATTCTTTTTTGAATGTTGCATATTGTTCATCAGTTAAGATATTGGATTATTTACCATGTGTTTTTATTGAATTTCTTTTATTATATAGAGCTACAACAATATGTTTAAATTAAATTTACCTAGTTCCAGTTATTAATCATCTACTTGCAATCATACACTATTTAGTTCAGTCTTTAAATACATTTACAATACTGACCCAACTTTAGGTTATCGTGACCTGTAACTTTTAAATCTCAGTTCTGACCTAAATCACTATGTTGAGTAGGAAATATGTTTTCCCTGATCATTTTGTGCACTTCTCATTGATCATTAATATAATGATCATTGACAATATAATCCAGCTTAGATATATGGGAAGGGACAGATATGTAGAAATTAATTTTGGGAGTAAAGTAAGATAGACTCATATCCCTCAAAATAAATTGAAAAATTGGTGTTATTATGGTATCTTTGTCATGAGTTTGTTAGAACCATTTGATGAAAACACACATGAACTCTACTTACTAGAATGGTCCATTTGGCATAAAAGTTCACCTTCCTAAAAGCAGGACTGACTAAAGCCACAGTCTGAAATGTTTCTTGAGTATATTACAAAATCCAAATGTTTTAACTTAATATTTAAACCCATAATAATCTCAATTCATGTTTACCATTTCAACTTCATTCCTCACCCTCCTATATAATTTTTTATTTCAGTCACAGTAAAATTACTTCCTTCTTTGCCACTTACACTGTAACCCTCCCTGTTTCACTAAATTTGCATAGTCATTATTACTATGCCATTTTTTGTAGGCTCTTTATGGATCTGTAAATGACACACATTTCCACTATGAAGTAAAGGGCAAAACCTTTATGCCCAACTCACCTGACTCTCCAGTTACGCTACAAAGTCCTCATAGTAGATACTTTGTTTAACCTTTGAATTGCCAACAGATACAGTGCCAGGTACAAACATAATCAATATCTGCTTGCTGATCAATTTAATTGTTGATCAATTTAATCCATAAATTGTTCCAGAACACCTACTACAGAATGCGTCATCTACTCTTAGGCAATTAAGTCTGTCTATAACATATTTAAAATTTATTGTGTTGAGATTTGAAAGACAAAGTCTTTATTTCACATTTGTTTAAGTGAAAAGATAACTATGAAGGACTAAGCATAGTATGTGAACGAGTGTCTAAGAGGTGAGTCAAGGTCTATGTTCAGAACAAGGAATTGCACAGAGACTTATAGACAGTAAGGTCAGTAACTGCAAGAGGGGAAGTAGGCTAGAGCAAAGAAATTCTTTCAAGACTCAGGGTTTTTCTGTTACCTAGTGGATGATTAGTGTTAATTGGCAACTTAACAGAATCCTAATCCTACTGAAGACAAACATGTGAATGTATCTCTGAGATGTTTCTAGTTTAGGATGTTTGGCCTAGATTACACTCAAGACCAGTATACCTGTGCAAGATGGTTTTGTTCGGTAATATTAAATGAGGAGACTCACCAACCGTGGGTGTCACCACTCCCTAGGCTCAGATCTTGTATAAAAAGGGGAAAGCACACTGTATACATACATTTGTCAATCTCTGCTTCCTGACAGAGGATACAGTGTGACCAGATGCTTGGAGCTCCTGCCACTATGGATTCCCTCCCATGGTACACTTTATCCTCAAATTGTAAGTCAAGATAACCCCCCCCTTCCTCAATTGCAGAAGGAAAAGCAACTAAGACACACCGCTTGGGCTTTCTATGAATGCTCTCTATTCCTTTATTAGCGAATCAATCCCACACCAGTTATGTTTTAAGGGGTTATTTATTTGGCGGGGGTAAAACTTACATATACCATAAACCGTCAGGAAGGGAGCCTAGTCGCTGGAGCAGGAGCCGGGAGCAGCAGCCGAGACCGAGCACCGGAACCAAGAGCCGGAACCAAGAGGGCCTTATCCGGAACTGCTTCTCTTTTTAAAAGAGAAATATACCACGGCCCAGTGGGCTGATATTTCAGCAGCTATTGGCTGACAGAGCGGAAGTCGCTCCCCGCTGCACTATGGGCTCCTGCTTCAGTGATTATTGGTTGAGGCAGCAGAAGTTACTCCCACAACATTCCTTATATGAAGTTCCTCTTCCTCCTGTTCTTTCTCCTTTTTTACTAAATTAATCCTATTGTTTGACTGATTTTACGTCATCTAGGCTGCTTTTGATGCCTAAAGCTCAAACGATCCCTTTGTTTATTCAGTCTCCCAATGAGCAGGATCTGCAGGTGTATGGCTCATGGCGTCCAGTTTACTCAGGAAACTTTTAAGGGCTTACCTCTTTCATTATAGTTATTTTAATATTCTCTGAAAAATATATGGAAACAAGAATTGAATTTAGAAAGCATCAAAAGAATCCAGGCAACTCATACTCCAACTAGATTTGACTCAAATGCAATTGACTATAATTTTGCTTTCAAGTTGATCTGTTTCAACTAGTTAATAAATATAAGAACAACTTTAATAAAATTCATGCACATGGAACTAACTCCCTATTTCCATATTTTCTCTCTACCATGTTTAAGAAATGCAATTTAAATCTTGCTAAATGAAATGTATAAATGTATATGGTCCCTCTAAGCCTATTAATGCATCATTTTAAATATATAGAGATGCCATGAATTGCTCACAATACATATTTGTTGTTTACAGTTTTGCAGAAATATAAGGCATCTATTTATTTATGTCCATTAATTCATTCCACATTAACCCACTTGAACAACGGCATCTTCTTTATCACAAAGAATATATTTGTTGTATGATTCAGAATCTTTGATTTAGCTTAAGTACATTTTAATGTTTTTTATCCTCTGAGAAGCAATGTAACTCCTCAAACTGAATATTCTTTAATAATCTTAAAACTTCTACTTGCAGTCTTTTCTTTTTCTTTCTTTATTTCCTTTTTACCTTTGTGAAAATTTGGTTTACTTTCTAGTCCTCCTCTCTTCCTTGCTTCTTCCTTTCTTTCCCTCCCTCTCTGTCTTTCTTTTCTAATACTTATATCTTCCCTTATTTGTTCACTTGCTTCAGAGTGCACTTTTATAGTACTTAGATGACTTTAAAATTAAAATGAAATTAAGTTTAAATAATTTCTCTAGTTAATTACCTGTCTTAATTATGGGTGTATGTAAAATATAATTTAGTTATATATAATTTAGTTATATATAATTTAATGTTAAGATGACTGTAGAATATTTTCAATATATCAGCATGGGACTGCATACTTTCAAGTGCAGAATTCAAGTTAATGAAGTAAAACTAATATTATTTTACTCAGGAATTTATAAATGTGTGGCCGCGTGTACAGAGGCTGTGCAACCTCAATGGAGAAGGAACCAGACACATACTTCCACCCCTACAGTCAAGTTAGTTGCTGGGAAATAAATGCTCAGTTTTTTTTAATAGTGTTGTCTTTAATAAGTCAACCACCCTCTGGCAAAGAACACATATTCCACAAATAGTTTGAGCACAAATTAGTTATGAAGGGTTTAAAGAAAAAGATACAACGTTGGGCTGAAAAGGAAGGTGAGAAGGAATTGGGAATAGTTGAGGGATTGAATACAATACAAACATGTTGTACAGATGCTTTAAGAACAAATAAAATGAGAAAACCATATAAATATGTAGTAAACATAAATACCTAGTACTCTGATATTTATGTATTTCTTTCATTCATTTGCTAACAATCTCTTCCATTTCTCAATTTACTTATTTAGCCATTGAAAGCATGCATCTAACACTAGGGAAAAATGTTAAGTGCTAGAAATAAATTTCTTTCTGCGCATATCAAACAAAAACTGAAAATAAAAGTATACATATTATTAAGCTTCATACTCAAGAGAACAAAACATATCGAGAATGGTAGGTGAGGGCAGACGGACTCTTCTCCAAATAATATTGTCACCAGTGTTCGAAAGCTAAATCCAGAATTAACTTTAGAAAAGAGTGAGTAGGTGAGAAAAAAATTAATGTTTCAGGGAAGCACAAAGAGGCCTGGAGATACTCTAATTTTGAGAACTAAAATAGACATCAGTTTGGCTGAATAATAGCATCTGTAGGCGGACTGAAGGGAGGTTCTGTTGAACTAAGACGCCTCACTACCTACATTTGGCCTTCATTCTGAGGCAAATGAGTTCTACATGGGCACTTACATGGGGAAAAAATCATATCACAGCTAAGTATACTGAATAATCACCTCAAATATAATGTAGGTGTGAAGTGCCCATCAGTATTTTCCGAAACTTTCTTTTTTTTCCCAGTATCTCTACCCTAATGAATGACAACACCCACTGTTATTTTCCAACCCTGAAACTTGGAAATAACCCTCTTTTTCTCTTTTCTTTCTTGCTTCACATTTACTTTATCATCTGATCACTGACTGATTCTGAAAAGTCTTGTGAATCTATTCACTGTCTCTGATCTTTTCTACTCATCAAATAAAGCCACTTTCTTCTTCATTTTCTGTAATAGGTAACTCAGGGTGCCCAGCCAGACTCTTTTCTTTCACATGTGGATTCTAAGAGCATGAATAAGATTTATTACTCTTGCCTACTGTATTTTTCCTGCTTACTTGCTTGTTTTTAAATATCTCCTAAAACATAAATTCCCTGATACTCAAAGTTGGTCTCATTTACCAACAATAGAAAACAGTGTCTGAAAAATAGAATGCACTTAGGGGATTTGTGTTTTATTAATGCATGAAAATGGAAGAATCATTATCTGGAAACCATGCAAAAAAGTAGAGAAGGCACGACTAGAGACAAGAACACTTAAAAGGCTTTTAGCCAAACCAGCTTCTTTTGCCCACTACTCCAGGTTTCAGGCGCAGCTTTAATGAACATTTGCTGCAAACTGGTGAGCAAATTCAAGCACCTACCTTAATACAGCTTTGCCACCTAAGGCATATTTGTAGAGAATTTTAGAGAAGCATGGAATAGAAAATGTTTCTGGGGCAACTCTCTCCACTAATCGTGGAAGGGAGAATTGATGAAGAGGCACTTCCCATCTGTTGTGAGACTTTTCCTGGTAAGATGGGGACAAACATCTATTCAACCCACACAAGATACCAGTGAACAACCAAAGAAACAGTTCTACCCAGTAATGATTCAATGAGTTTAACTCAGGCTGCTTACAGTCAAAGTGGGAATAGTATAAGATCGTGAGTCACATAGGATAAGCTACATGACCAAAGATCCAGGTATACCACCACAGAACAGATCCTCAGCCCACCTTCCTCAACAATCCCTAACTGCTTTTATATCTTCAGCAAAAGCCAGGGCCTTCTAATGTGCATGTGAACATTCTTCTAAGCTCTACTCTTCTTCAATAAAGAAATCTTTGTGGGTCCACTTTTGTGATTGTCTCATACATGTCATTGTAGTTTCTCTGATTCAAAATGGCAATGGTCACATCTTGTCCAGAGGATGGAGTTCCACAACCCTGCTCTTCAGAGGGTAAATTTCTATGTGCATTTTATGTAGTTCTACAAAACTCTCTCCTATGCTAAACTTCATTGTTCACAGTAGCAGCTAACTCATGACAATCTCCTGACTGTCTTCTTCTCTTCCTATTTTGTTCCTCCAGCATCCCTTACTTGCTCTTATTAACTGGGGTCTTTTTCTCAGTCATCTTACAGCATCCCATCCTATTTCCTTCTGCTGGGATTTTTATCTAAATCAAGGGAAATTCAAAATAATACAAACTTTTTGGTTAATCTATGCTGACAGAGATTTTATTTTTATATTCCCTGCCTGGTAAAATGGATTTTGCATTATCCCATAGATGAAGGGTTGAAATTATGGAAGGGAAGACCTGAAAATGATTCTCAGAATTTCTCCATTTAATGGGAAAGGATGGAGAAGAATCATATACATAGCTCAATGTTTTAGCACAAAAACAAATACAAAAGTCAAAAAGTACTTAGATGCCAGATAATGGAGTTTAAGAAACATGCAGATTTTACAGTCAATATTAGGTTGATATTAGAAATACTTTAAACATAAAAGAAAAGATTCCAGAAGGGAAATAAACTGAATAAGAGAATAATTATTTTTTTCAAAAAAGAAAGGAAGCAGAAATACTAGTTAAGCATGAGCACAATCCTGAGTTAAAGCCCTAATTTCAAAATTATTTAATCCCAACATTTGGAAGGCAAAGGCAGATGGATCTCTATGAGTTCGAGACCAGCTTTGGTTCTGAAATAAAGATAAGTACCCACATTGTTTTAATTTCTCTAGTCCAATAATTCTGTTTGAATAATTCTGTTTTGGATTAGAAATGTACCCCATTATCGTCAATGTTTGAAGATTTGGTCCCCAGTTGGTGATGTTATTTGAAGAGGGTCAGAAGTCTAATGAATGATCTAATGTGTATTAGTGGTATATTTAACATAGCACTTATTGCAGAAAAGTGTTAACGACTAAACACACTAACATGTTTTGAGAATTTTCAAAAAAAGATTACCTAATATATGATATTTTCTAATCTTAAGTTGATGTTTTTCTCTCTCGTAGAAGCACGCCAAATATTGTTCAGCATTTGGAAGGTTTTTTTCTTTTTTTTCTGGTGTTTGTTCTCTGAAAGACTTGTACAGACTCTAGTGCGAACATCACTGCTGTGTGAAGAGACGCTTCACTCAAAGCCTGATTCTGCCAATGACTTTCAAACCTGCTGGATGTCTTCTTTGTATTTCACTCTTACATTGTCACTTATTTCTAGTAAAATTCTCATATTCCAGATTATTATTTCCCATTCTTTACTCATGTTCCTTTTCAATCTGTTCTTTATTTAACTACATTTTAAATATTTATATCTTCCTTGCTCTGTAATTCATTCCCTTTGTCACTCATCAATGAAACATATTTCAAAACGCTTAGTTAGTAGAAGGAAATTTACTATATCTACGCATGAAATGTATTTCATCATTAATTAATTAATCAATTCACTAAATCTTTAATGAAATAATCCTTTCCGATATACAACAAGTCTTGCTACAACACGTGCTTTCATTATCTACCACAGTTTCTGGATAGATAGTTAAGACTGAAAGTATCTCAGTAGAACTGTTAATGTGCTGGAATTCAAAGGTAACAGATAATAGAAACTACACATGCTTAAGAACAAAAGGACAGAGGGTTGAAGGGGAGAGGAGCGGTAAGGAGGGGAGCAGAGAAAATGTAGAGCTCAATAAAAATAATAAAAACAAAATAGAAAACAAAAACAATACTCCAAACCAAACAAGCAAGCAAACAAACAAACAAAATGAAAGCAAAAAGAGCCTGGAGAGTGACAGAGAGCCAGGCTAATCCCTCCCAAGAAAGACTCAATGGCTCATGGCTGACTCTGAAGTTGGAAGGGCTTCAGGGAATTCTGAATTCCCAGGGAATTCTGGGAATTCAGGCATCAGTAAAGGCAATTCTCCCTGAGAACCTTCAGGCCTGCTGGCAGGTTGATTTGAGCCCACTGCCATGGACTTCTGGGATTCACATCTGTAAAATAATGAAGTCTGGAGCCACATACACACAAACACACAAAAGAACAAAAGCACAGTGGAAAAAAACGTATTGGTTGAGTAATATGGTAGAGTTTGAGAGAATCTAAGTTAGAGGGGTACTTGGTTCTGAGAGAAAGTCATAACCAGGTATTTAAATGTTTTTGTCTTGTTTCATTAATGGGACTATTACCATAGCAATTCGCTGCAATTGTGTTATATTTTTTATAAGTGACTACAATAGAATTTATTTGCTTTGTTTATATGTCTGTGGGTTAATCTAGAAAGTTTCCTTTGAACTAAGATTGGTTTTTTTCTATAATTAGGACTGAAGTTAGATTTACGGTTTTGGACATCTTCATCTCATCTAGACCAACGATTTCACTCTGGGGAGTTGTTTTTTACAGTCACAATCCATGGAGTATATGAATCTAAAACTAAACAAGAAAGGGTTATTATGGTTTCAGCTGCCATCAGCACATTGGCTTTCTGTCTACATTTTAGTAACAATAACAGGTCACTAGGTGAAGTCTAACACGAATGGTGTGGACCCCAAGTGGGAGACTCTACAGTTCAAGGGAAGTCATAGCAAGAAAGTAACGTATGGTGGAATATACATATACCCCCTAGAATTTGGAGACTGATGTCATTCTGGGATACAAAGGGAATATCAGATCAATCAGAGTTGGCAAGTAAGACTTCATTTTAAACAAAATAGAACAAGAAACAAATGAACAAACAAACAAACAACCCACAGAGAAAGAACTAGAGATTGTCACCCAACACACTGTTGAGAATATTTCTTATGACTAACCTCTCCACAGATGCAAATAATTCTAATCAGACCAAATAAAAGATGCCCATGTTTAATGAAATGCTCCCGGGTGGCACTGGGAAAGCATGGTGAGGGGAAGAGAAAGAAGGGGAGACCACACGAAACTGGAGACCATGTGTTCATTCTCTATGGGGCAGTTTAAGTAGCCTGTGGAGTGGTCTTGACCTTCCCTGGGAAGGGGTCACCATTCGGAGGGCTTTCTCAGAGGTGGAGTTTGAACTAAGGCAACTCCCAATGGAGGGTGCATGAAATGGAACTTTCTGTCCAATATTCCAAAAATGGATGCTAGGGCTTGGATTGAGGCCCCTGACTATAATATTCTAGACTCTTTGTATAAAGGGGTGTGAGGAAACTGGGGTGAAACTTTCGACCAAACACACACCAAACTCGCTTCAAGTCAAAGGAACTCAATACACTGCCATGTTCAACACTTCAGAAATGCCTTTGATGTTCACATTTACAGTTCCTTCTAGTTAGTCAACCTTAATGTTTTATGCATATCTAAAATTATATATAATTTAAATGTAAATGAAATTTATGGATACATTTTCTGTGAAGTGCTCTAATTGACCCCAGTCTTTCTACTGTTCTTCACTGCCTACACAGTTCTACAGTTCCTTGTTGGAATTTCTTTTTTATTTATTTATTTTTAAAGCAATTTTTTTCTCATTTTACATACCAATCCCAGTTCCCACTCCTTCCCTTCCTCCTGCTCCTTCCACCTCCCCCTAACCCACCACCCATCCAATCAAAAAGAGTAAGACTTCTCATGGAGAGCCAACAAAGTCTGGCACATCACTTTGAGGCAGAACCAACGCCCTTCCCCTCATATCTAAGCTGAGCAAGGTTTCCCTCCAAAGAAAATGGGCTCCAAAAAGCCAGTTCAAGCACTAGAAAAAAAAATCCTAGTCCCACTGACAGTGGTCCCACAGACTGTCTGAGTCACATATCTGTCACCCACATTCAAAAGGCTTAGGACTTGTCGGGCAAAATGAGAGAATAAAAAATATAAAATTAAAATTAAAAATAAGATGATTTTCTTTAAAGAAGAGCCCTGACACAACATTATGAGATGAGGAACCTCCAATCATAACACTGAGTTTATTTTCTGTCAGCCAACTACCACTCGGCATTCACCTTACTCTTAAGAGTTATTCTTTCCCCAGTGAGACGTCCATAGAGGAATCTAAATTCTCTTTTGCAAGTGGTTATCAATTGGACATTGCTTCGGGGTTAAGGATGGGGGATATGCTCATGTCTCCTTTCATCTCTGGGGCCCAACCAGTGAAGACTTGTGCAGGCCCTATGCATGCTGCCTCATTCTGGGTGAACTAGCATGTGTTGATCATGTTGAACAGAGGACTTTGTCTTCTTGGTGTCTTTTGTTCCCTTTGACTCTTACACACTTTATCTTTCCTCTTCCCAGGGTTCTCTGAACCACCAGGAGAGAAATATGATGGAAATATTCTTTTTAGGGCTGAGTGTTCCAAAGTTTCTCAATCAACACATTATGTCTGTCTGTGGAACTCTGTACTTTTCCCTTCTGCTTCAGGAAGAAGCTTCACTGATGATGGTTGAACAAGGCACTGACTTATAGGTACAGCAGAATGTCTTTGGGAGTCATTTTATTGATATTTTTTTAAAAAAATAGTATTTTATTTTATCCTAGGTTCCTGGGCTATCTAGTCCCAGTTTCCAGCTGGTGAAGTTGGCCTTACGTCAACTCAGATATTGGTTGGTTACTCCTACAAACTACCACTATTGCTCTGATATATCTTGCAGATAGATCAAAGGTTTGTGGCTTAGTTGGTGTTTATATTTCTCCTTTACTAAAGATGGTAGCACAGTAGTGGTAAAGACTATGCAGACATCAGCTCAGCCTCTCCTTGTACAATGAGTTATGTAGGTGTTATCGTTAGCAATGGGCCTTGCTGACAGATTGTAGAGAACAACCTATAGTCTTGAAGACAGCCTGGATTCGTTGGGTGATGATGCTAAGGGAACCCTTGGGCCAACAATTCGATAAGACAAAATACTGATACTGGAAGCTTCATTTGGTGACAAGAGATGGACAGTTGAGGTTCTGTCTTCCTCATTATTTGACAATTTCATTTAGATTTCCTTAATGCATGTATGTATTTTAGGAAGCATCTACTGTATTAGGTTTCTATACTATCTCTTTAATGCCCCTTATTTTATCTGCCCTTCACCATATTCCCTTCCTCCTCTTCCTGTTCCCTGCAAGTGTCCAATTTATCCTCCTATTTATCCACAATTGTCTATTCTATCTACCTGTCCTAGAAAAATCTATTTGTTCATCTGAGTCCTTTACGTTCTACCGAATCTCTGTGGTTCTATGGATTGTAGTGTGATTATCATTGCCTTAACAGCTAATATCCACATATAAGTGAGCCCAAAATGCTCCACAGGAGGGAAAAAAGCAGGATGCTTCACCAGGATCTTTTTATTCCCTGAGAATGGGGTCAGACAGTAAGGGGAGGCTCCAGCACATAGTCTGCTCCAGAGCTGGGGATGAGCCCGGGTTTTTAGACCTGGAGGACAGGAGAGAGTGTGACGATCTGAAGCTCAACTACCTACTTTGCTGACCTACTTGTTTCTCTGTCAGGGTTGACTGCTGGGTCCCCAAAGAAACCTTGCTGGAGTTGAGGGCTTTAATACAAGATGAGTGGGGAGCACGGGTGAGAAGATGTGTGTGATCTGCTGGAGATGGAGGCTCGAGGGAGTGGGGCTGCAGCAGGTGTTCTGCTACAGAGAAGGGGGTGAGGCTGCTGAATGACTGGCAGAAGCTGTGAAGACCAATGTATGCTTAAGCCTCCTGCTGCCTGAAGGTTCCCAGGGAACGCTTGCTGGTATTGGAGGCTGGGATGAGTGTGGGGGAAGGATGTTTGGAAGAGAAGGTCTAAATGATCCATTGAATGTGGGAGTCTGAGTAGCCTAAGTGTTCCCAGGGAATGCCTGTTGGAGTTCTAGGCTGGAATGAAGCTATGAGAAAGACCGGCAGCAGCAAGTGATTGGCAGCAGAGCTGGGGAGGAGACTGGGGTGATGGTCTGGGAGGGAGAAGTGAACATCTGAGGTTAGCTTACCAGCATCCCTGCCATGCGTGGCATGAGGGTTCCCAGGGAATTCCTGCTCCATTTGGGGGCTGGGTAAAGAAATGAGTTAGGAAACAGAAGTTAGGAGAGGGATATCTGTGTGATCCACTGGAGATGGGAGCCAGGTTGGAAGGGAGGCAGTAGCAGGTGCTTTCTTCCAGAGCTCCGGATGAGACTAGCAGAAAGAATTTGGAGGAATGGAACAAGAGGGAAAGACTGTGGTTAGTCTACCTGCTTCACTTGTCAGAATGCAAGATTTATAGTTATTTTTTGTGGCAAAGTTTCACTATATAATCTAAGTTAACCTGGAACTTATAATTTCCCAGTCTCTGCTTGCAAAATGTTGTACTCTCAGGGGCACTTCACATCAAGCTTTTTTTTTTTTTTTTGGCTCTCAAACCTATTTGGAAGATGTTACTGACTCCATTTTCACTTATGAAGAAATCAGATTCTGAAACTTAAGTAATTTAAGGAAGGTCTGAACACTTTCAATAGAAAAATGGAGGTTTTCAAAGCCAGGTTCATATGACCTGTGATGGCTTCAACTTTAAAGCTATAATGCTTCAACACCATAGATTCGTGTATGTTTTCCTCTGGTGGAATCCAATCAAAATAGGAACCTAGATTTATTCATTTTTGCATTGTTGCCACTCAGAGTCTCTTTCCCAAGATTGCTACAAAACAAATTATATCCCGAGTAAATTAAACAAAAACAAAAATGAACGACAAGGTATCCTGAACGTCCAAGAGGGTTGATTCCAGGACCTCCAGGGATACCCAAATCTACAAGTGTACAATCTCTTTTAGAAAATGCGGTATTTTTTTCCCATTTTAACTCTACATATCCTCCTGTGTACTTTAAATCACCTCCGAATTGCTTCTAATACAGACCCAGCTGTAAATGTTGTGGAAATTCTTGTTATGTTGCATTGCTTAGGGGATAATCCTAAGGAAACAGAATCATTTCTGCAACAGTATTTTTGAACTCAGATGAATTTCATCAACCTTTATGGAGCCCATAGATACAGAGAAAAGGTGGGTAATACACACACACACACACACCACACAAACCACAACCACCACCACCATCACCACACATATGCACATAAAATTTGTATTTTTATATATCGACATTTATAGATACATGTGTAAGTACTAGATTGCTATGGTCCATTTTCAATATTAAAATGTGCTTGGAATTCCAGGAGGTGCTAGGCCCCTCTTTTCCTAGCTGGCAGCTGGTACCCGTTTGTTATAGCACCCTGAGAGTTAGACAGTTGCAGGGTGCCTGCCAAGGGACAGGGCCCAGGGCTGGAAAGTGGCAGTGTGGTCTGAAGCTCTGAATAGATCACAGGCTTTGTGTTCTTTGCCAATGAGATGAGTACTTGGAGAGGGATGCTTGCTGTGGGCTATGTGTGCACTGTGGAGACATATTGCTGCTGTGATTGCTGTACTAATAGGCTGACTGGCTAAGAGCTAGGCAGGAGAGAGGCAGAACGTGCAGGCAGAGAGATACTGCCTGGAAGAAGAAAGGTGGAGCCGCTAGCCAGCCACGGAAGCAATGGGATAGGCAGTACACAGAGAGGAGGTAAGGAGCCATGTGATAGAATGTGGATTAAGTTATAAGAACTAGTTAGAAACAACCTAAGCTAAGGCTGCTCTTTCATAATTAATATTAAGCTTCCTTGTCATTATTTATGAGCTGGTAGCCCAAAGAAAAGTACTGCTGCAGATGCAAGTCCCAGTTTATAGAAGAATAGGACCGGAATTTCTCACAAAGGGAAGGCTAAAAAGTCCCACACTGTCTGCACAGGTCAGCACACCAGAGGCCATTTTTATGTTTTCTCTGCTGTGGAGACACTTTCTGCAGAAACATGTATTAAAAGGTGCCTTGTTTCCATTAGTCTTTTGAATTTGTTATTTCTTATTAACAACATATGCGTGCATGTATAGACACACAAATAGACAATGGGCTAAACTAGGCACACACATACATTCCTACACTCATACACCGATAGTCCCTGGAAAAGTGTCTCAGAACTGATAGAAACAAAACCAGAAACAGAAACAAACCAGCGGAGATATAGGTAAAGAAAAGAGAAAAATCTTGGAATTAGGAAGTCCAGGACTGAGAGACACACCATATGGGGTTAAATTAGAAGTTTACTCCTGATAGATCTGGGAAAATTATCGTATGTGTCAGAAACCATGGCCTCTAGGGTTCGCAGCAGCCTAATGGTACACATGTTATTTCGTTTTCTTCCCCTTGTAGAAATGAGAGAAAGTGTTTACTTTTTTTGCCTTTTGAATAATTTCCTGGGGAAAATTGGTCTCTATTTACGAAGGAGGGATGGAAAACTCCAAAACTGGCATTATTATGCAGAACATTTTGCAAGGTCTGTAAATACATCACCACGTGCCTTTCTTCAGTGGCCCCCTTCCTAACTCCAGCATGATAATTATTAACATAACTCCCCACCCCCCAGGCTCTCTGTTGTCATCTGCACCTGAATAGCCTAGCTTGTTTTATCTGTGATTTCTCTTCAGCTTTATTAGTTTAAAGAGCCCATGGCTACTCTGTAATGAGAGACAACCAGGCTTCTGTAGCCAATGTCACTACCCTCTATTGCCTGACTGCAGATAGAAGAAAGTTCACAGGGAGACAGCAAGACAAAGCAACAGAAAACTGCCACCCACAAAAATCCAGTATACAAAATCACAACATACTTTTGCAACTACCAAGAAAACTACACTAATATTGAATTTTATGTTTTTTTCCCTTGACCAACATCTAAAAAAAATTATCAAAGAAAAAATATACAGCTGTACACTATTTCTCCTCGGGGCATTAGCCTTCCTTTGCTGTGCTCTGTCTCCCCTGTGATCTCTAAACACTAACAAATCTGCTGAACAACAGACCCTGCTGTTTGTTTCTGAAGTCCCAGCCTCTCTCCTCAGAGCAGTTGGCCTGGGGCGAGGTTTCTCAATCAGTGTCAGCTTCCAGCCAGCGGTTTGCATCCTACTGCAGAATTTATGGAGCATGCTGATGAGAACAGCGTGGCTCCCCGGGAGGACAGCTGGGAGTTGGCAGAGCAGTTTTGGAGGTCTGAGCTCTCAGCTGGGCCGTTGATTATTCCTTCATCTGGTCGGGACTTCAAAAGCCTGCATGCCTTGTTATCCATTTTGCACCCCTCACGCCACTTAGAATAATCTAGAGCATTTCCCACAAGCCATCTCCTCTTTACAGACACTAATCAGCATCCAAACTTCAAGTGTCTAGGGTGATAAGAGAGGGAAGTGACGAGTTCGAATCCTAAATTACCTGGTGGGGTGCAAAAGGAAATAGCCAGAAGGTAAAAGAGAGAATGGGTTGGTGGATGACAGGAATCACACTTGGCACAGTACTTTGTGGAGTACACCTGGTGATGGGTAATCTTAGATGGCAGCTTGAGTGGCTCTGGGATCTGCTAGGCGACACCTCTCTGAGAAGATCCCTAAGGGTATTTCCTAGAAGGATTAACTGAAGGGGTAGACCTCCCTCGGAGTTCGCAGGGCCTTTTGGCTGCAGTCCAGAAGTACAGAGATGGGAGGGAAAGGCAGGGCTGCTGCCAATAAGCCCCGTTGGTAAATCCATATATTGTCTGCTGTCATCCTTTGCTAACATCAGGACTATCGCTCTCTGCTTCCTTTCTTATTCTTGAGCCCACTTTTTATGTTGCTGATAAGTTCGAACACAGTAGTAAGTTCGCAAAACAGAGAGAATGCCTTATTTGAAGTGACTGTGGAGACTTTATTTGGTTTAGTGTCCTATTCATTGGGGGCAAAGAAGTCTCACAGAAGCACGTTCTTAGCTACCCCTCCAGCATGAAGGTGAAAACGGCCAGGAGCTGAATAGAAGAGGGAAGGTTGTAATTGTCAGCCTCCCCCCCCCCGCCCAAAAAAAAAAAAAATACCTAGGACAAATGGCTAACTGTGGTGCCTATTAATATACCATAGCGCATGTTAGCCTCTAGGCTCTCCCAGCATTACAAATACCTGTTACAGAGCCCTAGCTCCCTAGCTCCTCTTACCATGCCCCTAAACCTTTCCAACCCAGGGGCTTCCTGTCCCTTCCCCCAGCTTTTCATTTCTGTATTACCCGGTGATCCCTGTTATTTCAGCCGTTTGCTCTTTTGAATCCCTGCCTCCATTCTCTCTCTGTCTCTCTCTCTCTCTCCCTCCCCCCCTTTCACGCACTGGCATGCGAAAAGCTCCCTTGGCTCTCTCTTGATCCCCTGTTAAATCTGCGAATTTCGAGGAAAAGGACAAACTCCAAAATTGTTCAACTGAAGCAAGCTTTATTTTGGGGTACACCCAGGACTGGTCAGTACAGCTGCCTTTCCTCAAGTCTGTATTTTAGAGAGCAGCCTCTGTTGGCCTCTTGAGATTCCTTTTGTGGAAGAGATAAGGCATTTACAGGGACCAGACAGTTGGCTGTTAGACAGTGTTAGAAAAATACATTGAAAGAGAAGGAACATGGGTAAGAATGCATTTGTAACCTGTCAATTGTATTTTAATAAAACGCTGATTGGCCAGTAGCCAGGCAGGAAGTAGAGGCCAGGCAGGACAACAAGGCAGGAAGTAGAGGCATGTCAACGAGAATGCTGGGAAGAGGGAAGTGCTTTCTAGAGTCGTGACCCAGTCACAGAAGAAGCAAGATGTAACTGCCTTGCCGAATAAGGTACCAAGGCGTGTGGCTAGCATAGACAAGAATAATGAACAAATATAAGATATAAGAGTTAACAAGAAGTCTGAGCTACTAGGTCAATCAGTTTATAACTAATGTAGACCTCTGTGTGATTCTTTGGGACTTAAGTGCTTCAAGACCAGACAGGACAGAAAACCTTAGACAACAGAATGGTGCCTACGTGACTGCATCCATATAAAGCCTGAGAGAGCTTGGGAAGTAATTTTCTAGACAGAAAAGAATAGAGTAAAGCATGGCTTATTGATAGCAGCAGTTTCTCAGGTAGACTCTGCTTGCTAGAGGCAAATGCTCTCATTTAAGAGAGGCTTCCTGACTCAACATTAGCTACAAAACCCTGCATCTTTTTTAAGAGGTCCTGCCACAAAACACTTAAATGGTGTTGATGAAAAGCTGACTGCATGATTTTTGGTGGTGGCAGGGGCCCTGAAACGCCATAGAATTGTGGCAATAAACATGACTCTGGCTGGTGCCTCTGCCATGAGGCTGGAATCTCAGAAGGTAAGTAATGAGCTGGATACAGCTGACATAGCCATGGCTTTAATCCTTGCATATTGCTTAGCAAATTAGGACTCATGTGGTGAGGAAAAGAGAGATATACAGTAAAGATAGATTCAGATGAAGAAAACCTCTAAATGGTTTACAGTGTGTTTAAAAATATATGAAGGCTTGTGAGAAAAAAGAAAAAAGGGTAAAGTCCTTAAAAGAAAAAAAGAAAAAAGAGAGTAGTTGGGTATGGTGGCACACACCTTTAATCCCAACACTTGAAAGGCAGAGGCAGGCAGATCTTTGTGAGTTCAAGGACAGCCTGGTTTACAGAGTGAGTTCCAGACAAAGATACACAGGGAAACCCTGTCTCAAAAAGCCAAAAATTAAAATTCAAGAAATAGAGGTTTAAAAAGGCATGTAAAGATGAAAACATAGAGAGTATGGATACTGCAAGTTATTATGTTCTCTTTGAGATATTTGTTTATAAATACTGCTGAATTGATCCAAGATAAGTATTTTGAAATATCTTGACTTCAAAATTGAAGTCAAAAGGTATGTTACTTTGGAGAAGAATCAGGTTTGATCAAGGAAAACCACAAGTCTGAAGGGACTATTCCAGCTCTTTTAACTGCAAACAGAAGTCTTAATCTGAAAGGTATATTGTTCTTGCTTTGATCTTACATCTTTCCTTTGCTTCCTCTCTCTTCCTTTCTCTCTCTCCCTCACCCCCTTCCTCACCAGGCCAAGCTCATTTTGGACTCTTCCAGATGCCTCTGGCTGTACTTTCCCTCGTATTTCCAATAAAACCTGTTTCTTCATTTCATTCAGTAATGGCGAAGCACTTTAATCTAGACTTTTCTGGCTCATATTTTCTCTTGGTGTGTGGTGGAGACAGAAGGCTTTTTATGCTTAAACAGTATGGAACTGGTAAGGGTATCCTGTATGACAGCACAAAATAGCTGCCACAAAAGCAAACAGTAATGTCATCTCTCATCTAACTAGTTCCTGAAGAATTCCACTTTTCTGTGAGTTCCATTCACACATGGCCTTGAGTCAGAGGCCTAAGTCCTTTACCCTACCTTTACCAGTATATGTTTGTGTATAGGCTTGTAGACTAATCTACATGTATGTCTCTGTCTGCTGTGTGTGTTGGGAGGTGCTTATATGTCGAACAGCCTATGTACTCATAAATAAAGTCTGCTATATCTGCCCAAGTTTCCACAATCTCTTCAACATCCAAGCATCCTGTGAGCCAACTCCATCTCTGGCCTCAGAGGACTGATCTCACTGTGTGTCCTTGAAGTTCAGTTTTGGGTTAGAAGAAAAATAAGTTTCATTTAAAGAAGGGAATGAAAAGTTTCAAATGTATTATGTACTACAAAAAGAGCTCAAAGGATTCTAGATATTTCTAGATTCAGTCACTTGTAATTAAGGACAGCATTTGACTGTGTTTGTTGCAGGTATGGTGGAGAAAGAGGGAGTAAAATCCAATAGAAATGGGTTTAATTTATTCTATGACATATCTACGTTCCTCACAATTTTGTGGGTGAAAATCGATAAACCACCATACAGTGGTGTTGGATACTGGAGGTGAGTATATTATGGGTGCAGAACTGCTTAGAATGGAATTAATGTTCTTATTAAAAACACCCCACATGACTTCCCTAATCTTTTTCATAAGTGAGGACGGATGCAGCAACAATGTTCCATTGATTAAAAAAAAAAGATGAAAATGCTCACTAGACATCAAATTTGCTGACCTCCTAAGCCTGGGCCTTACAGCTATGTAGAGTCTGAAAACTGAAGTTCTGCTGTGTGAACTTCATCCAGCTCTGGTTGTTTTTCTGTAGTGCCTCAGATGGACGAAATTAATTCTTACCTTTACTGCTTCTTATCTGGCCTCAGAGTTTGACACTTTTACCTTTCTGTTTTAGAGACATCCTTGCTTTCTCTGTGAGCCTTACTTTCAATATAGGGATCCTTATATTCCCAGGCTGTTGAGTATCAGGCTTTCCAAGAAATTTAAAACAATGAAGTCAGGTTGAAGGTTTTGGGTTTTTTCTTCTTTTGGTAGAAATTTTATATTATTACTGTTATAAATTCTAGCATTTAATATAAAATTAATTACCACTACTAAGATTTTGGTGAGGTGAAATTGCATACAAATGGCAATAAAAATAATAATTTAGATTATGTCTTGAATGACTCTGAGACGCCTCCATTTTTTCTCCTGCCTAGAAAATTATTTTTCCTTTTTTCTCTAGATAACTTCTATTTTTCATAGAGGTCCAATGTGAATATTACATTTCTAGTATATTACCCATACCGTTTATTAATATAATGAAGGACTAGTATATAATTTCAGCCATTTGAATGAACTGTTCTTTTTAACACCTATACAATCCTGTGGTTTTATTATGTCTGTAACACTGGAAAAGATTATATCACTCAGGTCTGAGCTAGATCAGCAGATAAAGGCATACACGTTTATATAAATTTGCCATACAAGTTTACAGAACTTGGGCTGATCTTGGGAAACCATGTAAAGGTGGAAGAATAAAAGCAACGCCGCAAAGTTGTCCTTTGACTTCCAAACCAAAGCTATGGTGCAGAGGCTTATTGAAATACATCATAAACATAAACTCTACAATAACAAAGGTTTTTTAAAATATAATATCATAATACTTTGATGGTGAAGACCTCGTGGATCTAGGATTCTACCATCTATTCACATATTCTTAAATTCTCATGACAGTTTGTTTCCTTGCTGCTCTCAGAGGATCATGCACCCCCTTTTTTTCAAGGGTGATGCAGCATCAGTGGATCATGCTCACATATTGACTTAGCTTTTAAACTTTCCTAGTCTATTTTGTTTGAAAGCCAGGGTCTTTTGGCTGTTCATCATAGCTGTTTAACCCTTACAACACTCTCTGAAAGACAAGGAAATAAGTCAGTTAGTTCTGAGGTTAACATATTTACCAAGTATTCACATCTACCTAGTTTCCAAACAATCAGTTTATCATTTAAGAGTTTATTAGCAAAATCTTACTTAGTATCATGCATTCTTTAGCCTGTCAGCCAGAAGACTCCACAGGACAAAGCTGTGCTTCCTGAGAGACTCATTATAAATATCGGTTATCAACAGTTAGCAGACATAAAATCGTGTTTGTCTAAAGCAGTACCTTTGTCTGTGTCTTTTCAATTTTCAGCTGAGTAATAGTCACATTTCTTGACAGCTGTCAGTGTTTAGAATATGCCTGGACCACACCGAATAAACAAATTATTCATGAGTTTTCCCAACACAGTATTTATAGAGGTATTTAAAAGGGGACACCATTTGTGGGATTTACATAGATAAACCAAAGTTAAAAAGATTCTACATCTTCTAGTATCTTTTGGTCTGGAGAAAATTAATTAAGTAAAATTAATAAGGAAGCCAGATTTTGCCCCACTAATGTTAGCAATTTAAAACTTTAAAAATAACATATCTTCTAACTATATATAGAAGCAAAATTCACTGAACTCCTTTGATTGGTTATCTATTTTTTGTATGTCCCTAAAGTAGCAAAAAAATTACTCTTGTCAGTTTTTGTTAGGATGTTCGTAAGCTCTAGGGCAACTCGTTTTCATTTTTCTCTTCTTTATCATGTATAAATGCATACAACAAGGGCATTTCGCAGGCTTATGTCAGAGACATCAATCGTATTTTAATGAGGCCATAACCCTGAGTAGGTCATGGAATATTAAAAATAAATGAACATATTGCTGTCGCTGGGGATTGCACTCTCTTGGCTGAAGGGTATCGATGAGGAAACACAATACCGGGACACAATACTTCAAACTGCCTTATTTCCAAAGGCAGTTAATTAGCAGATGCTGTTTGCACGGCCCTTGTCCATGTCCTTGGAGCACTCCAAGTTTTGTCTGTGTCAGTGAGAGAACCATGCTCTGCTTGTCTCCATAGAGGCCAATTGGCTGAGACACATGACCAGGCTTTATCTACACAGTCAATTGGGAGAATTAAAAGGTCAGTCGTTCAATAGGAAAGATTTCCCTTTAGTGGCCCTGTCTAGCAGGGAGATTATCCTCATGAATGAGCAAGAATGAGAACAATAGTTTGTGAGGACCTGGACCCAGTCAATGAGAATACAGAGGGAAGTAGGGAGAGGGAGAAGGAGCAGGGGCTTACCACATTGACACTTAAGTTCTTTATCTTCTTCCTGTATGGGCCCTGCTAGCTTCCTTCCATCACTGCCACACAAGAGGTGAGGTGGAATACCCTTACCCTCACATTTACATCTGCCCTCTCTAACCCTCAGGTTACTGTGTGCATTGTTCCCTTCACTCAGGGCTCCTTGTTGCTTCTCTTCTTGGCTAATGCCTGGTTATGACTGAAGCACCACCATTTCTCTCACCGCTTCTGTGCAGCCTCTCCAGCCACATGGGGTTGGCTTTCTGCGGACACCTGTGGCCAAGCCAGTTACGAGTGTGCTCTGCTTTGCCGTAGTTTTCTAGAGAGAGAATACGATTTAAAGGCCATTTAGGCCACGTCCCTTTGTCAGCTTTTTCTGGGGCCTGTGAACGAAAATGAGGCTTATTACTTTAAGGTTAGGGTGGTTTATAGTAGCGGTATCCTTATTCCCACATCCTCCAACTGAGTACAGAGACAGAAACAGCCCAGAGGAAGTCTGAGGAAGCAGATGGCTGAATAATACATGGAAGAAAACCATCTTTCTGCCATCTGGGAACACCTGCACTCAAAGCTATTGAAATTTTGAATTCATTAGCTTTACCAAATAAGGTTTCCCTTAATAATGTAATATCCATGACTTAATTTAATGCATTGACTCAGTGCCATGGAACCTGCACTTTAAAATTAATTACAGTGTGATAAAATCAGTGTTTGGTTGTACACATGCTCTCCTAGGATACTTAGGGAAAATGATTCACCTTTGTAGCCGAGGTACCTTGCAAATCAGTTACACCACAATGGGAACAAAATGCAAAGCTGACCTCTGGTTATATTTTTTCACAAGTTCCTTCTCTGCACAGTAAGCATACCTGGCGTTTGCAACTTCTATAATTTAAGTACTGGTATTTGTAACTTCCAAGGAATTGTAACCATTTGTTCCTTAGCATATATGTTGTTCATTATTGCATACCAGGCATTTTGTTAGGGCTATATATAAAACTGTGAAAGAGACAATGTTTTCCTTTCAAAGACAGCCCTGGGAATTCAATTTTGAATGTTCTCTGGAGTGTTGCTGGGGAATTTTGCAAATTGTAGGCCTTAACTGTCATTAAGTCCAGAGTCATAAAGTCACACAGTGTAGTACTTTTGCCATGTCAATAGAACCTTCCTACTTGTAAGTCACTCTCATTGCTGAATCACTGTAGAACCAGGTTCGCGATCGTCTGTGAAAAACATAGATACCAATACCATTACATTTGGCTACTTTGCCATCACAACTTGGTTTTATTAGTTTCTATCCGCAAAACATGTCTGAAGTAGTTGCTGTATATTAATATGTTGAGAAGAGAATTTAATGTGTTTGTTCTGGTGTTTGATGGACCAGTTTATTATCTAAATTCTAATTGCAGTCTGCTGATGTAAATGAAATTTTACAGATGACCTTCATGGCTATAAAACTAATGAATGTTAAAACACCCGGCTTCTTCTAAGTCTGCGTCTGTGTACTCTCACAATGCCAGGCCTATTCTCAGGAACACTTTGTGTTTGTTGGAGTTTTCAACTGCCAGTGCTCGACACTTACAATTCATAGTGCAAGGTCAATTATTATGGATGGTACCGCTTGAAGCTCTGCATTCTCTTTGGCTTTGTTTGCATGTCAGCTGAATTTCTGTGACCATAAATCTCATCAATAACTATCCAAGGAAACTGGCCTGAAGAATAATGAAAAATGCATTTGGGCAATGATCAAACAAAGCTTTTTGTACTTCTAGAATAAATTTCAAAGAATGCATAGCCAATATCTCATTTCAGCAGTTACATGTAAACACTTATACAGCAGGCCAGGCTATATATATATAGACCTTTTGTCAAAAGGCAGCGAAGGTTGCTTGGGGTGGGTTATTCCCTAGCAGGAGGAATAGTTGTCATGAACGCTGGAGGCTCAATGGCTTCTCTCACTGTGAAAATTCTGAGAGATATCTCTGAACATTATGAGACTTAATTATGGAATAGATAATTCTCAGCCGCAGGGCCTACTGTTTGTAGCATTCTCCGTAAATAATGCCTTTAAATATTTTAAATGGCATACTGTAAAAGATAATTTTCCATCTGATCTCAAATCCATCAGTGCCATGAAACAGTACTGAAGAATCTTGTTGCCGAACACCAATTTCTAAAGCTTCTGATATTCTATTGTTAGAGTTCTGGAGTTTTCCTTGATCAACACAATAGCCATAGACACCAGTTTCCCCACAGGTGTTAAGTCTGGGGAATACTTGAAAATCTACTAAACCCAGCAAGAAAGGGATATTTCCTCCAGATCCTCTCATCACTATGTCTCATTTCTGCCCCACTGTGATAGATTTTCCTTAAAGCAGTTCCTTGAATTTGCAAGAAAAGGTATATAATACAAATCTATTTGCTCTTTCCTTATTTTACCTACCCCAAATGTGCCATTTCTTGTGAAGAAAAAGAGTGTAAATTTTTTTCATTCAAAAGATTCAACATTCAAAAATATGTTCGCTGGTATCATAATGTCTTAAGGGTTGAAGAAATGGTACTGATTAAAAATAAATTTATAAAAATTTAAAATAACTGGTGGAAGAGAAAAAAGGAGCAGAAAGGATAGTGTAAAAAGAAAAAATTTAAATAATTTAAATATATTATTTAGAAATTATAACTGAAAACAAAATTATACACCTTTTTCTATCATGTAAAACCTTTATTTGGTAAAAATAAAAGTAAAGTTATTGTCTTTAGGATATAGAAAGCTATCTCATTTTAAAAACTTGATAAAAGTTAATATGTTCAATTAAAATAATTATTGAATCTGGTATGTAGTCAATTTGTGTGTGTGTGTGTGTGTGTGAAATTTCAAAGAAAATATTCAATAAAATATTTTGAAGAAAGCAAAATTGTTTTAGAACCTCATCTGATTTTAAATCTCACATTCAAAGTCTCTAGCTTTCCCTTGGGAAAATGACAGGTTGTATTCATTTACTTACCTTATTTTGGGGCTTGAGATAGTCTTCCTGTATAGCTCAGGCAGGCTCAAACTCTCTATGTGCCCTAATTTGACACCGAACTCTTGACTACTTTCTTGCCTAAATGATACAATTATGAGTTACCATACTTAGCTGTAATGTAGAATTAAATTCGTTTCTGTTTTCTCTATATTGAGGGTAAAATTTCAGGATTAATTAATAAAATGAAGCAACTCCTACAAAGGTGCAAGGAGAAGTTCTCGCACATAGACGTGTGTAAGAGACTCCCAGCTAATGACTTCCTATCTTGTCTATGCTGTGGCATGGATATACTTGCAGAACCAAGTCTCAGGATGTTCCTGTTCATGTCACAGGATTAGCTACTCAGCAGACATGAGTAGCTAATGTCAGAAAATTCTTGGGAGGAAGAGTCCTGGATCCAATGGACCAAAATGGAGTGGAGTAGGTGGCTGAAAGAAAGAGTAGAGAATTTGCAAACAAGAAAATTAACTGTAAAGTAATAACAAGAGCAACAGAAAACAAAAGCAGAAACAAAGAAACAAACAAAACCCAACACCTGTAGTTGTGGAATCAGAGGTAGCTGAAGAGAAATGATTAGGGATCCTTATGATTGAAAAGTGTCTTGTACAGCTTTGACAAATTACCCATGTGATGACAAGAGATTGCAGAGGAAGACAGTTGTATCACTAATCAGGAACCTGGGAGAAAGGTTCTGTTGACTCCAGCTTCTTAGGGAGGATCTGGGTGTAGAGAAAAGGAAGCTTTGTTCAAAACCCTCACGGGACAAAGAGTCAAAGAGTCTTTCTCAGCAAGAATTTCTTAGGTGCTTCAGTTTGTTCATTGGAGAGCTGAATGTATCACAGAATTTAGCATACATCTTTGCAATGTGCTTCTAGGCAGATAATTTTGATTAATTATTAATTGAAGAGAGAAAGCTGAGGCTATGAACATCAAGAAAACTTGATCAAGTTTCCAGAGAGAGGCATCACATTTGGCTATTTTAATCTGAATAATTTTCTCTTCTCAATATTATTATTTATTTTTAAATTATATTTTAATTTGTTTTTATTTTGGAGAAGTAATTAATGCTACAAATTAAAACATGTACAGATTCATGTAACAAGCACTATAATCCAGATTCAGAACAACTTCAACATTCCTAAGAGCTGCGACCACCCACCCCTGTGTGTGTGTATGTGTGTGTGTGTGTATGTGTGTGTGTGTGTGTATGCATGTATGTAAATGTCTGCTCTTAGAATAAATTTATGGAACTAACTACCTTCTTAGAGTAGTTTAATGTCTTTGATCCACGGCAAAGTTATTGTGTGTATTAATAATTTCTTTTTAAAAATTATTTCTTTAATTTTTTGAGATAATAATATAATTACATAAATTTTATCTTCCATTTCCTCCTTCCAACCCTCCCCATTTACATCCCTACTTGCTCTCTTTGCTACATGCAATAATCCTAAATATTTAAGTACAATATTTTCAGTATGTGTAGTAGTACTTGTACGTACACTTTCAAGGCTCATTATTTGGTATAAAATAACAATGTGGTGTGCTCTTTCCTGGAGAAGAATTTTTCCTCTCTCACAATCCTTTAATTCCCTATAACTCTTTTTTATTATTTATTTATTAAAAATTTCCACATCCTCCCATTTCCCTCGCCCTCCCACCACTCCCTCTCCCCTTTGCTCTCCAGTCTTAAGAGAAGTCAGGGTGTCCTGCCCTGTGGAAAGTCCAAGTCCCCCTCCCCCCGCCCCTCCATGCAGGTCTAGGAAGGTGTGTATCCAAACAGACTAGGCTCCCCAAAAGCCAGTACATGTAGTAGAATCAAAATTCAGTGTCATTATCATTGGCTTCTCAGTCCGCCCTCATTGTCAGCCACAGAGAGTCTGATTTGATCACATGCTCGTTCAGTCCCATTCCAGCTGGGTTTGGTGAACTCCCATTAGAAGAGGCACACTGTCTCTGTGGGTGGACCAACCCCTCGCGGTCCTGACTTCCTTGCTCATCTTCTCCCTCCTTATACTCTTCAACTGGACCTTGGGAGCTCAGTCGATAAGGGCTCCTGGTTTTTTCTCATCAATGTTAGACTGTCTATTGTCATTATCCTTGTTCAGCTCATGTTTGGGCACTCATGTTGGTGAGAGTTTATAAGTGTAGCTTCTGAAATTCCTAGGAGACCCACTATCACACCAAACTCCTTGTTCCTCTGGCTTTACAATCTTTCAGGAATCTGCAGTGATTCCTGAGCCTTAGGTGTGGGGACTGTATTGTATATGTGTCTTTTGGGACTGGGCTCCACAGCTCTGCCTTTTGCTTGGTTGTTGTTTTCTGAAGTGGTTTGTTTTTGTTGCAAAGAGAAGTTTCTTCAATGGGAAGCAAAGACTACACTTATCTGTGGGCATGAGAACGTAATTAGAAATTACATTGCCTTAGTACAGTGGAGTTGTAGATTCCTCTCCAATATCCATGATTTCACTAGCCCAGGTAACTTAGCTAGGTTTCTTGTACCAGGCATGAGTTCCTACTTGTTGAGAAAGTCTTAAATCAATTAGAGAGCTCTTGTTAAAACCCAGATAAGATACACATGCCTCTACTGCGCCCTTAGAATTGTTCTGCCATGTTGTCATTGTGGTTTACAAGTGTCATTGTTGGGTGAGACTGTTGGTTGCTTCTCTCCTTTTGGAAGTTTGCATGATGCCTTCTAATATGAGGAAGTTTCAGGGAGAATGCATTTTGGACAATTCCACTTCAGGAGCTTTTGTGTCCTGTGTTTGAAATGCATTGTGCCTTTGGCAATAGGTACTTACCTTCAACTCCTGGGGGTGTCGGGCAACCAAGGGCAATAGGAATATCCTGTAATATTTGAGGAGTCTCTTGGACAACCCTGAATTTGTTCTCTTTTTGTTACTGAATAATGTTCTCTGATGTGAAGGTACTACATATTGTTTATATTTTTTCCTACTGAATAGAAAAAATTTAGATTTGTTTAATATTTCCCATTTAATTTCCAATAGGCAAGAGGTCTTTTCTACTAGCCCTCGTGAAATTTTCACATCTCTTTGAAAATTTCAAATTTGAAAAAATTTAGAATGCTTATTTATTTTTTTGCAATCTTACTTCTTTTTCTAGCACAGTATGTCTTCTTTCTTATCTTATGTATATAAAAAAACAATGCAGTATAGTGGTGGTGGTACTGGTTTTAGAGTCACAAGTTAAGTTTAACCTTTAATCTGCAGATTATTGTGTGTGATGTTGCTTTGTTTCTTAATCTTTCTAAGTTGGGAAGTTGGTTTTTTTTTTTTTGAGGAATACCAATAACTACCTCAAAAATTTTTTTTGTTAAGATTGTTCGTAAACAACTGTATCTCATGGTGCCAGTTGGAAATCATGTCTCGTCTGGAGGCAGAGGGAGGAAGATGACAAATTCAAGGCTTGTCTGGCTACAGGTGACTTCAAGACCAGCCTATTCTATCCAGGGAACCTCATTCTCAAAATAAAAAGGAAAAGGAAAACTGGGGAATGTGGTTCAGTGTCGTGGCTAGTACGTTATGATGTCCTAGGGCATGGTTAAAAACATGCATGCAACATTCTTTAAAAATCGCTTGGCATCTAGTTAGCCCTGGAAAGCAATAATTACCCTCATGCAGCTATTCATGGACACAGCAAAAATAGTTCGTAAAAAATATGAAGGCGCATTTTTTAAGTGTGTGCATGCAAGGAAATGCATTGAAGTAAATGTTCATTGCCCACTGCGGACCTGTAGTGTAAAACTTAGCTGTAAGTACCATATATCACGCTTGTAAGACAGATAGGCAGAGGATAGAAAAATTAGCCAACACCACCTGTGTCCTAGGAAACTGTTCCATGACCTGGCATTGAGAAGAGACTCAAGTTCTGAGATGTAAACAGAGATCTATGCTCCCAATTCCAGCTGAACTCTTAGCGGCAGAAGGAATGTGCTGAACCCCAAGGCAGACTGACAAAGTGGCACTGACTTTCCTTCTGCTTCCAATACTGCCCATCAGCTCTGTCCCAGAAGTTTGGTAAAGAAACAGGGTGACCTTAAAGTGAAAAGCAAGGGTGTCACCCACCACACACACACCCCCCGCATCTCACGTCCCCATCCTTATTCTGTATTGAAACAGTATGTCTGTGGAGGACATCTCTTTTAATCATTGACCTTTTATAAGTGATTATATTTACTTTTTCCTTATTAAGAAGGGCAAAGGTAACTTTTGATATTTAACAGAGCTTACATAAATCTCTTTGGGTCACTAATAAGTGGTGATTATGCTGGAAATCTTGTAAGAAGAAAGAGGATGGTTTTCCTTGAACATTCACAAGTCTCAGAGTTACAAATAAAGACAAAAATTTTATTCTGGTCCCTTTAAAATAAGAAAGAAATCACAGATTTATCCTCCTCCTGATAACAAATGGAATCTAAATTCTCTCTGTTATTTCTCAGCAAAGAAAGAAAATAAATACAAGCAAAATATAGCACAGTGTTGTAAAATACAATCTGAAAATAATTAGAAACCCCAAGTATCTTTACAACAAAAGGGCAAAGTCCACATGTTTTTCTCTTTGATCCATTATTTACGGACACATTACTGGGGTCTCTCTGTGTACTTTCATAACTTTTTCATTTCTACTGAAACCTCCATTTATCTATCTTGAATAATAGAAACCTCGACAAGATCTCCCTGTGTTTTTACAGATTACATGACTATGTCTTTGACATTTGACATTGTCATATAACTTTTGAAATTTTGTTTGACTTACACACTTTATTCTTTTTGCCATTCCTTCTGTGACTACCTCTCAGACACCAGGTCTGCTTTCAAATGTAATCCAGGGGAGTCTTTCATTAATCTTGCTGTCCTCCGTGTCTTCCTTTTGTTCTTGCAACTTGCTTATCCCATACAAATTGCCATCATTCGTTTCTCATTTCTCTGCTTAGAAGTCTGTTCCTTCCCAAATCTTGTTTTATCTACAGATCTCTAAAAATGTACTTGAAAGCAAATCCTGCTTTTCTGATTGAGTTAATCCTTTGTAATCATTTATCTACTTTCAGTTGTGTGTGTGTGTGTTGTATATACATGTGTAATGTTGAGGCCTGATCAGGACATCAGGTGTCCTGTGCTATCACTTTTTCCCTTACTTTTTTGAGATAAGATGTCTCACTAAACCTGAAGCTAGACTGATGGCCAGAAAATCAGTGAGGCTCTGGTCTCAGATCTCCAATATACTGAGGTGATAGGTAGAAACACAGTCAAGCCCAATTTATTTATTTATTTGTTTATTTATTTATTTATTTGTGGTTGATGGAGATTCAAACTCAACTCAAGTAATTTTTGAACCCAGGGACTTCTCTCTTTCTCTCTCTCTCTGTCTCTGTCTCTGTCTCTGTCTCTCTCTCTGTCTCTCTCTCTGTCTCTCTCTCTCTCTCCCTCCTTCCCTCCCTCCCTCCCTCCCTCCCTTCCTTCCTTCCTTCCTTCCTTCCTTCCTTTCAACATGGTTTCTCTGTGTAACAGTACTGTCTGTTCTGAAGTCACCTTGTAGACTAGGTTGATTTCAAACTCCACTTGCCACTGCTGAGTGTTGGGATTAAGGCATGCTCCACCACGGCCCAGCCTTAGGAACCATTTTTAATTCTTTTTCATAACTTCTATAAGGACATCAGTCAGTCAGATGGTCATTTTGTTTTCTTTCAGTTTTACTGGGACATCTGACACAACCTCCTGCTGTCTTTCAAAAGCTTCAGCAATAACTCATGTTTCATTTGTTGCTATTTGTATGGATTACCACAATTTACTATAAATATATATCTTTGGGCTTAGATGTCTAGCTGGATGTTTTTTATTCCAGTCTTACATGCATTCAGACTCAGATAATATATGATGGTAGGAGAGACTGGCCTACTGTTGAGACTGGAGAATAAGTGGAGTTTATGTGGGCCTGTCAACAGGTTCAAGTGTAGGGAGACTAACCAAGTCAGTTGTGTATCAACGATCATGATGCCTAGGTTCTTGCAAGGACCATCCTAGATGTATGTTTTGAGAACTATAGTTCAGAGTTGTTGAGTTTCTTGTGACTTCTATTCCATCTCACTTTTATAGACCAACATGTCAACATTTCCATCCTAGGTTCAAGGGGAGGAAGACAACTACCCTTCTTTATGTGGGAAAACAGGGCGTGATAATATAGGCAGGAAAGAACCTGTAGCGGTCACCTTCAAGCTTACTGGCTTTTGACTTTTGCTTGTCTCTGTTTCCCTTATTCTCTGACTCTGCTCTGTTGGTGGCGAGGGATCCAGTCATTGCTTCTATACAGATAAGAAAACTTTAGTTCTTGCTCAAATCTCTGCATTGTGGAGTACATGCCAAGAACCCTACAGTCATTACAATGCATTTTACAGTTTGGTTCAATGTTATTTACCTCACCCAACTTACCTTCTGCAGTCAGCGCCAATGCTTCTTTGGTTTAGCCACATTGCCTTCCTCATATTTTCCTTAAGCAGTCTAAGGATTTCTGTAACCTAAAACTTTTCTCCAGGCTATTCCCATGGTCGTAAATGTTCTCCACTCCTATGCTCCATAGTATATCTTTCATCTTATCTAGTCCTTTGTTTAAATGTCTACTTCCTTTTTGTCTTTGTCTTTTTTGAGATGTGTTTTATGTGTAGTATGTATATGTAATCGTGTATGTGTGATGGCACTTTTCTGTGTGATCGTGTGCGCATGTACATAGATATACAGAGGTTGATGTCAGCTCTTTGATTTGACTGATAATCACCTCATTCATTGAGGCACAGTCTCTCCTTACATTCTCTCCTTTCAACTCAGAGCTAGTAGATTGAGACCATCTAAATAGCCAGCTTGCTCCAGCGAGTCCCTATCTCTTTCAAGCAGTCGAACTACAGATTGGGGAATTTGTACAAATCCTGGAGATCTGAATACTCTTCCTCAGAGCAAGCACAGGCTTACTTTAATCACTTAACTATCCCTTTCCTAGCAAATTGCAGCTTTCTGATTTTCAACTTGAACACCATGTTTGAACTAGCAATCTATGTGAGCTTAGGAATTCCACATCTAAAAGAGCGAGCCCTGTTTTAACAGGGATCCTGAGGGGCGCGATGGCCAGGATGTTCTTTCTTCATATTGTGGTGGGTTCTGGAGAACAATAGTCTCAGCTGGATTTTGCAGAGCGTCATTACTTGGAACTCTATGCACTTGTCTGCGGATTGAGTCATCAGCACTTTCCTAGGGTTTGCTTCTCCGTGAAGAACTGCAATCCCAGTTCCGCAAGAGAACTCCTTTGCTTCCGGAAGTTTCCTCTGCATAAGCCAAGTGCCTTCTCTTCTCTATTGATCTATGCTTTCTCGCTCTCATATGAGAAGCATCCTCTGTACTTTTTGACGTTTTTAGTGCCAGTTTTCTCCAAAACTTTTTATCCCTGCTTTACCACTTCCATTTATTCATAGTCTAAATTCTCACTGTCCACCTTTTAATGTGGTGAGATTACTTTTTCAACACAATGCCTCTTGGTGTGTTGATATAATTGTGTTATGTGTATTATCTCAATGTGTATGGTCCTGGGGATTCCAGAAGTTCATTGAAGGGGTTCTTCATATGAAAGAGGATTTTAAAATTGTACTAAAACCTTGTCTTTTTCTCGCTTTCTATCAAGTAAAGTTAACCTTAAATTCATATTTGTAATAAATTAAGTTTTTCAGTATAAGTATTCAGTATAGTTGTGAATACAGTATCTGTGGTTTGCTAATAGGGTAGTAATGACAAAATCCCCGTGTATTTATGTTATATGAATACAATAAACAAAAGAAAAATATAATGGTAAAATTGGACCTTGAAAACACAATGAATATATCGGGTTAAAAAATTCTACTGTGAAGTTCTGAGAAACACATTACAAAAATTCTCTTTGGTCAGAGGCATTCTAGCCATATTCAGCATCTAATCATGGTACCTAGAATGTTGCCTGTGACTGTTGACCGGATCATTGGTTCAGGAGGTGTTAGACTGAGAACAAAGTTAAGACAAGGTGTCAACTGCTACATCAGCATGAATCAAACCCACCTTCCCAGATCTAAAACCTTACTCTCCATACAGCCTAGGCCGGGGAGGAGTAACTGGAAAGGCAGGCAAGACAATACAGCTGTAAAGATTTGACTAATAGATGCACATCTCTCTTTAGGGAAGATTTATCTATAGTCTTAACAAGCTTGAATCCTGCTAGTGTAGAGAGTGTAGTCTATTTAACTACAGATCTATTCCCCATAGCTCTCTTCCACTCCATTCAAAGAAAGCATTGAGTCAAATTAAATTTATCGAGTAGATATTTGATAGATAAACAAAGAGAGTTTAATGGTCAGTCATGCAGAATTATCAAACATGAACAGAAGCTGGGCTTTGAAAATCTATCCCCCCAAAATAATAAAAATATTGAACGCATCATATTTTCATTTCCTTTTAAAACTATGCATTCTCATTTGTAAAGTGACTTCAGTAATAAGGCAAAGCATAAAATAAAAAAACATAATCTAAAATCAGAGCAATAATCTACTGAATCTCTTGCCTTGATCCAGGGCTACTAAAAATGAATCAGCATTGAACATGCACATAGAAAGCCTGTTTTCTAGCTGGGCAGTGTTGGTATACTCCTTTAATTCTAGCACTCAGGAGGCAGACATAGGAGGATCTTTCTAAGTTCGAGGCCATCCTGATCTACAAGAACTAGTTCCAGGACAGGCTTCAAAGCTACAGAGAAACCCTGGGCAGGGGTGGAGCCTGTCTTCTAGGGATATTGAGATTCAGGGGATAGAAATGCCAGTCCTGAATCTCCCCAGACAGGAGTTTCCTATTCTCTTACACAAGTTCTATTTTCTTTTCCTAAAAAGTTAGAAGGACTCTAAATTCTCATGTAGATCTACAAACCCTAGGCCTTTAAGTAAATACATACTTTTAAGCCATAGATGTTGTATAAATGTCAGCTGCAGGCATTTGTTCTCTGAAGCACATCTCTCTCTGAAGGGGGAGTAGGTCTGGAGCTTAACTGTCACTCCGATTTCTCTCAGGCATTGTCTCCAACATTACTCAAAGGACAAACCACTCAACTGTACAAAATAAGCCAAAAATGTGACAGGCAGGCAGCAATCTTGGTCACTAAGATGTATTCTCACTGGACACTTTCCACAAGTATCTAACCTTAGGAGCCAAGGGGCACCAGCCCAAGAAAAAGATTCAGGTACATTTATTTCATAAAAGAAAGAAATATTTCATTTCTTTCTGGTACATTAGTGGGGAATCACTAGCAAATAGGTAATTTATGTTGAATAATGTTAGAACAGATAATGAATGGAATACGTATTCCATTCTCTTGAATCTAAACTAGATGATACGTACTTATTCTTTTGTTATCCAGTGGAGTTAATCAAATGGTTTCTTCAGGAGACAAGTTGAGGGGCTGTAGATGTAGTTTATTTGTAAAATATTTGCTTTCTTTGGAAGTTTGAGGCCCTGGACTCAGTACATAGCGCTTAAAAACATGCAACATGACATGACCTGACCCCAAAGGAACTCTATTGCAAGTTAGTCTTGGTTGAAATGTTTGCATGTATATGTGCACAGATTTCTAAAATCAGAAACACATCCACTTATGTTCGCTAAATCCCCTGCAGCCCTCATTAAAAATGAAAGTCTTTTTTCTAATAAGCCCCGAGGTTTTTGAATTCTGCAAACTCACCATTACCTCCTCCTGAATTTTACTTTACTACTTGGTCAATGGGAACTGTGTGCCATATTTGGAAACTGCAGGTCCCCAAATGTATCTCATATGAAAGTTGGAATTTAACTCTAAACCAGATTTGCCACTTGAGCCTTATATAGGGAGCCCGGGTGGATCAAAATGCTCTGCCAATATCATAGTTATTTTATGATTCCCATTTATTAAGTTATCAGTTGTGGCGATAGTTTTTATTAGCATTTTTCTTTTTCCTTTTTTCCTAACACTCAGAAAAAATACCTGTTCTTCTACCCCCAACACACGCATATAAGTTGATTTTATTCATGTTTCACATAGGAGAGTTTTGTTTTACTGAGAAGATACAAACATATTTTCAGAGTGTGTATAGCAGGACTGCAGACTGCCTTGATCTCAGTGTAATACGATAAGCCAATTGATTTCTTACAGCTCTCTGTATTTCTTCATATACATTATTTATAGTTTTCTAAGGAGTTACCTTAGAAAACTTAGACATTTAGCCTAATCTGAAAGAGCCACTGAAAAAGCCTGCAAATAGTCAGAAATGTTTCTAAGATGTTTCTGATATCTTACACAGGTCTTTACTTTTCAGTGAGAATGGAGGACAGCAGTTGCCAACCTGAGGTGAAAGAGAACGGGCAGCAAAAATCTAAAGGTGTTATTCATTGTCCGTGATTAGAAACACTCTCCTGCCTTTCCTGGCCTTCCAGTTGATGGCGGGTTAATGGTATTCATTCCACAGAGAAGCGTGTGCCCATCATCATAACAGTTAGGAGAGTTAGCTTGACTTCCAAGGATAACTGCCCTGAAATACCAAGCAATAGAGAGTCTGCAAGCTGGGAGTGAGAAACAATTAGAGAGCACTTCATTAATGCTTAATGATGCAGAACAGGCAGAGAGCAGAGCTGATTGTGTGCTCTGTCTTAGCTACTGATTCTCACATGATGCCAGTGCAGTGTTGTGAAAAGACTTTGGATGCTAGGTTGTGAATCGGACACAGCAGAAGGTGAAATTATCGGGAGAGAGCTCGTGTGACAGATTGGACAGAGACCAGAAAATGGCTGCAGTGGATCCCACTGCCAGCCTTAGGACAAGTTGGGGAAAATGTATTCTTTTCATATTTGGTTCCCTGAGCCCAATTCCTAATAGGCAAGGTTAAATCCCCCTGAGGATGTCTGTTCCTAATAATGCATTAAACATCTCAGTTGGAAGGTTCTATTAAGCATTTCCCTGTTTTTTACTCTATCATACTGCAGTGAAAAAGGATTAAAAAAATACTGCACAGGTGCACATCACAGCTGTTGAGGCTAAACCGTATTCTACTATATTAATTCATGTCCCATTAGGGGAGTTAGAGAATAGTTCCCATAAAAAGGGAAAAAAATTGTCTTCATCAAAGAAGAAAGGAGTTTCCTATCTATACTACAACAATATTTCTGGACAAAGGGGCTTTGTTAAATGCAATTTCCTAACCAGTAACACAACTACAAAAACAGAAAGGGGATTCTTTGGCTTGGTTTAAAATTACATTTTTAAAATTAAATTTGTGTTTCTGTGTATATAGAGATATACACATATAGAGTATCTATACACAATCTAGGGCACTGGTACATACACACAACACTCCAAAAAGTCATGTTTTAATTAAAGTTCAAGCAATCAAGCCTACATAAGCCAGACCTATGTCACCAGACTTTTTCATTGAGTTTAGCTCCTGGGGAATGAACATAAATTAGTGGTGACATGTATGTTTATAGTGCACATTTATTTCAGAAAGTCAGTCATATATTGAGATGGCTTTGTTATAAAAACAGAGCTTCTATGTTTCTTCTGATGGCTTCAGCTACAGCTGTGAATGTTAAATATTAATGCTGAAAGCACGAAACTAAATGCAAGACTAATAAAGAGGGTTCATGCATTTATAGTGCAATACAACAGAAATAGCAGGAGATGAACAGGAATGAACAGAGGGAGGGGAAGGAATGAGGGAAGAAAAGGGAGAATGGGGAAAGAATGGGTGGAGGTAGGGATGGAGTATGGGACAAAAGAGGAGACCAACCACCTAAATACACACACACACACACACACACACACTTCCCTCCGACCCCCACATATAAATAAAAAAAATTCTGTTCTATTTACAATTCAGTTACTCCACGGCTATTTTAAACTTCAAGAGTGTCAGTTTTCTTAAAGTCTGATTTGCTTTAGAATCTTCACAGAAATCTAATAAAATAATTGCAAGGAATTTATTCTAATGTATAATGAATTATAGGATCATTGGTATGGTTTAAATATAAAATGTCTCCTGGAAGCTAATGTGTTAAACACTGTTCTCAATAGTCATGTAGTCTGGAGAGATTGTTGAATCCTTGGGAGATTGAGCTGGGTGAAGGGAGGTTACTTTTAATGTATACAGAGTCCCTTTCTGTCTCTTCCTCGGGTTGTGACGGCTTCTGTTCTGCGGTGTCCTTTTTCCCATGATATGCTGACATCTGACACTGTGAGCTAAAGCAAATTCTCCCTCTCTTGTTCAGATAGACATTTGGTCACACAGATAAGGAAAGTAACATACCGTGACCCCTGCTATTTGACACTCTGATCACTCCATCTTTAGATATCTTCCCAACTTCATCTTCACGATCCTATCATATCCCCTGAAAGCATGTTGCTTCTATAGAAAGTGTGTAACATCTACACATCCATGGTCTCTTTCAGCTCTGTGTTCTTCACCCTTCCGCTGAACTCTCTAACCTGTTAGTTAGTATCTGTACATCTCAGGGCCTTCCTTTTCTCTCTGACCCAACTCTACATACAAAATTTCCCAAACTCACAAAGCATTATTGAGAATCTCATGTTTGCTCCAGGAGTTGACCTCCAGGGCCTGAGTATCATTTGGCTTTTCCTTTCAGGAAGGAGCCGACTTTTCATATATCTTTGACCAGCTTATACGGTTCTCTCTCTCATATTTCTCTTTTCTCCTTCTTATGCCCAATAATCCTCAATATAGTGCTCATTTTTATAGGGCTCAATGTTTGTCACTTTTTTATTATATAAAGGCATTTGGAAAAGTTAAGTATGTCTTCATTTTAAGACTTAAAATAGCAAATAGAAAAAACAAAACA
This sequence comes from Myodes glareolus, assembly GCF_982192425.1. Classification (NCBI taxonomy): domain Eukaryota; kingdom Metazoa; phylum Chordata; class Mammalia; order Rodentia; family Cricetidae; genus Myodes; species Myodes glareolus. The sequence goes on along the minus strand of NC_142033.1, from coordinate 59,532,031 downwards.
AATCATGTATTATAGAAACAAAAAGGTTCTGTAACATTTAATATTTTTTGTCAGACTATCATGATTAAAGATTTTTATATGATGATTTAAATTCACATTCATAAGTCTAGAAATAATAAGCATGTGGATTTCATAATTCTAAATTGTCTCACTTGACTCATGGTCCACATGGCTCTGTACCATACAAATAGGAAGTTAGAATCCTGATCCAGACAGTGTGCCTGAGCTGGCATAGCAGATGGCACTTTATATCTCAAGTTGATTGCCAACTTGATGGGAGTTAAATTCACCTTAGAGGTCAACCTCTGGGCATGTCTGAAGGAATATCTAGGTTAGCTTAATTGAAGTAGGAAAGTCCACCTCACTTTAGGCAGCACCATTCTATGAAACAGGGTTCCAGAGAGCTTATTAAAGAGGAAACCAGAATCCACAAATGAGTGAGTACATACCATATTCATCTTTTTGGGTCTCGGTTATCTCACTCAGGATAGTGTTTTCTATTTCCATCAATTTGCATGCAAAATTCAAGATGTCATTGTTTTTCACTGCTGAGTAGTATTCTAATTGTGTATCTATTCGACACTTTCTTTATCCATTCTTCCATTGAGGGGCATCTAGGTTTGTTTTCAGGTTCTGACTATTACAAATAATGCTTCTATGAACATAGTTGAACAAATGCTTTTGTAGTATGATTGGACATCTCTTGGGTATATTTCCAAGACTGGTATTGCTGGATCCTGAGGTAGGTTGATTCCGAATTTCCTGAGAAACCGCCACACTGATTTCCAAAATGGCTGCACAAGTTTGCATTTCCACCAGCAATGGATGAGTGTTCCCCTGACTCCACATCCTCTCCAGCAAAGGTTATCATTGGTGTTTTCAATTTTAACCATTCTGACAGGTGTAAGATGGTATCTCAATGTTCTTTTGATTTGCATTTTCCTGATTGCTAAGGAAGTTGAACATAACCTTAAGTGTCTCTTGGCCATTGAAGCCAAATAACAAGGTGAACCCAAAGAAAAACATATATATCCTCCTGGAAATTGGAAGCAAACAAGTTTGCAGGGCAAAAGTTGTGAGCATGGGGGTGGGGGCAGGGGTGGGGGTGAAGTTGGGGGAAAGGGGAGAGGGGGAGAGGGAAGGAAGAAGGGAAGGACTGGCAACAGCTTGGGGGAGTGGGAGGGTGGAGATGGAGGAATGGCGAATATAGAGGCAGGGAAGAAGATACATTAAGGGATCCATTTTAGAGTTGGCAAGAGACTTGGCTCTAGAGGAGATCCCAGGTGTACACGGGGATGTTTCAAGCTAGGTCCTTGGACAGCAGAGGAGAGGGTGCCTGATCTGTCCTTGCCCCACTATCACGCTGATGATTATCTCGAATATCACCATAGAATATTAGTCTGGCAACTGATGGAGATAGAGACAGAGACCCTAATCAGAGCATCGGACTGAGCTCCCAAGGACCAGTTGAAAGACAGAAGGAGGGAGAAGACGAGCAAGGAAGTCAGGACTGTGAGGGGTTGGTCCTCCAACTGAGGCAGTGTGCCTGTTCTAATGGGAGCTCACCAAATCCAACTGGACCAGGGCTGAATGAGCATGTGATCAAACTGGACTCTCTGATTGTGGCTGACAATGGGGATTGACTGAGAAACCATTGATAAAGGCACTGGGACATGTTTTTATGGCATGTTCTGGCTTTTGTGGACCCTAGTCTATATGAATGTACAGCTCCCTAGACCTGGATATAGGGGGGAGGGCCTTGGACTTCATACAGGACAGGGTTCCCTGCCCTCTCTCAAGCAGAGTAGGAGAGGGAGGAGGAGGTGTGGGGGAGCAGAAAGGAATTGGGAGGAAGGAAGTGTAAATAATTAAATGGAAAAAAATAAAAATGAAATAAAAGAGAGAAAGGCAGCTATCAGCATTGAACTTTCACCCTGCTTCACAACAGTAGATGCCATGAGCTCCTGCCATCACTCCATCTTTGCAACAATGAACCAAGCTCTTCTCTTGTCACTTGATTTTGGAAAGCATTTATCACTGTAGTGCCAAAAGAAACTAGAATACTCTCTCAGTTATCTGAGCTAAGACACAAATGACAAACATTACACTAATTGTTTCAATAAACATCCACTAGCATTTGAGTGCTTTGTTGACTGTTCTGAGCATCAATATATCGACCCTCCAAAGTGGAGAGTCAATAATAAAGACAGTTTATCCTGTTACATGATTAAAATATGGCTGAGCACTTGTAATTTCTCAGTGTATAGTGTATATTAGGAAGTTTTTTTCAAAGATAAAAACATTTTTAGCTTGCTCTAGGTAAAGATGGGTTAGTGATTGTTAAGTTACAGGAAGGAAATATTCTGTGTGCTATTGCATACAAGGAAAATCATAAGTAACAATGCAATGTATATTCCAAAAGTGGCAAGTAAGAGTTTAATAAGTTTTCAATTTTAAGGAGATATGCATATGAGAAACACATGCTTAATATGACTTGTACATTACATACTGCTTATATGTATTGAAATAGTACTTGGCGCACCATTAATGTGTACAGTTTTAATGTTTATATGTATCAAATTTTACTAAGTTGAATAGACCTGGATATTTTAATCCTAAGTGAAATACCACTGACTCAGAGAGACAAATACTGCATAGATTTTGTCTAGTGTTCATTCTAGATTTTAAGTTTTATATATTTGCATGTGTATTGTGTGTGTGTGTGTGTATGTATGTGTGTGTGTATACATATGTTTGAATGTGAATATATGTGTTAGACTATATTCTGGTGGAGAAACTATACAAGAAAACAATTGAAGGTTTATTAATATCTTTTGGTAAACAGAGGTACTTTATTTTAAGACAACAGAATCTAACTTTTTTTAAATTTAAGCATGCTCTTGTTTCTAGGAAAATGTAATTATAAAACTACATATATTAAACAATTTTGTATTCTTTCTCATTTTTATCTTTACTCATTTGGATAATTAAGTGTTATGGTGAAGATGCATCTATTGAAGAGATTTCTCTTGATGTCTCTGGTTTACATCATCATATTTATTACTATTTATTGCTATCGCTATTTTATTTCAGGAATGTCTTATTTATTCACTTGGCTATTTTGTAAATATTGTACTGGTAGCACCCAATCTTACATAACGAAGATTGAAGTATACCTTAATATCTGGTAGAGCGTGTTATTGTAGGTGTTACATTATTTCACTGAACTGATTGGAACCTTATTCATTTGCTTAAATGTATGAACCAGTTTGTTAAGTTCATGAATAATAAAAGATGTAATGCACACTCACACAAGAACTGTGGCATATTTGGTGACTCCTGGCTAAGGGAGCTGTGGCCCCTCTTCAAAAACAGAAGTAATTAATTTTTCTTGAAGATTTATCTAAGAATAGGAAGTCATTCAAGAACTCTTTTGTAAGATGATATGGGTCCCCAACAATAATAATACAAACTCCAATTTAAGGAAAGGAGGCTGACAAGAGCATATATGGACATAAAAGAGCAATCAATGATGAAGAGAAGAACATTCAAGACATGCTACTAACCTCATCCTCATCTTTTCTGCCAGCTCAGATAGGTTATAATAGAAGGGAATAATGTCACATGGACTCTGCACAAACCTCCAGATGGACCACACCTGGGTTCATAGCTTGATAGTTCTGTCAGTCACATTATGTTGTTAACCCCATATTTTCTATAATAAGTAGGAAAATCTATCTAAACCATGGTTATTTTGACAACTAATGATGACGTGAGAACAACTCCTGCTCGGAAGAAGTTCCTTGGGAAAGGATAGCTGCTGTTTACACTGTACAACTTACATAGTAAATATTTAACATGGGAAACAGTTTGAAATGCATACTTTTATATTACTTTTCTTCCCCTAAAGTATTCGCTAAATCAATCTTACATCAAAAGCTGTTGAACTGTATATGATTATATATTTCAGCTCAGTTCGAATGTATTTTACTTAAAATAGCCCTTAAATCTGAGATAAAATCAATTAAGTTTAAATGTTCTATTGATTTTAATATAGTAGAAATGGTGGCCAGTCAGAACCTTGTAACTATCTATTATCCAGATGGGCTGTTGATAAGACAGCACACCAGGATGCTTGGTAAAGTGAAATGCTTTTTGTTTCCTCCTCTTTCTCAACCTCCTCCATTTTATCCTTCTCCTTTCTAGTGCTGGGAAGTGATGTCGGTTCTCATATTCATGAATGCATCCTACCCCTGTTATATCCTCAACCTTATTTTCCCTTTTGAAGACAGATTCTTGCTTGAATTGCTCAGGCTCGCCTTGAGCTTTTCAGTAGCCTAGACTACTACTGAGACCAACACTCAGACTCCTTGTCCAGTGCTATCACTACAGAAACGTTTCCATCTGCTCCTCAGACCACAACAAATGCTTGCTAAAGCATAACCTACACACATTGATAACAAAACTGTGAATGTGAAAGTATCAACCAAGTGTTAGTAATATAATTAACATAGGTGGGAGTAATCTTTAGCTCCCAGTTTTCTTCACATTGCTTGATAGGTAGGAGTCATTTAAAATCTGCATATGAGATCTGATAGCAGGAGAACACATTATTAGTATCACTGCCTGACTGACTACTGGTAAGATAGTTGAGCAATACTATCCATTACAACTCTACTTTTTATATATTAGGATACACCGTGAGGAAAAAAAATTCTCAGGCAGAATGTAGAAACCCTTCTGTGTGTGTGTGTGTGTGTGTGTGTGTGTGTGTGTGTAAGTAAAAAAAGACCATTTCTGTTGCTATGATAAAAATATATGTACAAAAATTAATTTTTGGAAAAGGTTTTGTTTCAGTTCAGAGTTCCAAGTGTAAATTCCACCACTGTGAAAGAAGTCAAGATAGGAACTTCAAATAGCTAATTGTATCAGATAGCTAGTTACATCACATCCATCGGCACGAACAGTGAGAATTGGTAGCAAGGATGCTGACTTACTCCTGGTCTATGGTCAAATCAGTTTCTCCATTCCACTTCACTTGCTCGCCTTCTGAGAGAATGGTGTTGCCCACTGTGGGTAAGATCTTTCTATGGCAAATAATTTAATGAAGAAAATTCCTCACAGGCATATCCTAAAGACCAATCCCATGTAGGCTGTACCTCATCGACACTCTCTTTCCAGGAATTTCTAGACTTTCTCAAACTGACAATTAAGGCTAGCTGTTTTAGCTTTAAATCACCTGACAGTGATTTCTATTGGTCTGGTTCATAATTCTGTTCAATGGTACCTGTGACTGTGTTTTTAGTGTATGCCAGAAAATATTCTAGAAGAAATTATTTTCTTCATTTAATTTTTGCAGCAACCTAGTAAAATAGGCTTATAGAATCACTCTCAATAACTTGTAATAACTTCATCACAACAAAATATTAGGACTGTATCCAGAGGTCAGGAAGGGAGACAAAACAGAATTTAAGTTGAAGAAGGAAAGTCTCATTTGGTCATTCTCTCATGAACCACTGACAAAGTCAAAACAAAACCCAGATTGTGGCATTCCCAACAGAGCATTAAGTGATGCACAAACAATGCAGACCTCAGCCATTCTGACTACTTGTGTATTAAATATAAAAAACATTCTCCATGATCTGAAAAATTACAAAGATCATTGTGAAACTTCCTTCACTTTTTGATTATATCTGAATCAAGACTGTTGGCACTTGTAGCACTCTCCCGAGAATTCTGTAACTCAAGATTCACTCTTGCAGGAAGCTTAGGCCCACTCTATCCCCTTCTGGTACCTAGTTCCCCTGGGTCATATTTTTCCTTCCTTCTAAAGTAGAATAAATAATATAAAATTTCTTTTGATTATACATATGCTCTGGAGGGCATTTGGGACTGGGTTTACAAAATATGTTTCCAAATAGCAAAATACTCTTTAAAAGTTACAGTGGTTTAGTACTATGATATTTGTTTCCTGGCTTAGCTATGAACCAAATCTATATGTACCTTTCCATGAGTTGTTCATGACTCAAAACATAACTCTTTCTCTATCTCCATCCATCGCCAGATGAAGGTTCTATGGTGATAAGCAAAATATTCATCAGTATGGTTATGGCGATGGATGGAGATAGAGACAGAGACCCACATCGGAAAACTGGACTTAACTCCCTAGGTCCAAACGAGAAGCAGAAGGAAAGAGAACGTGAGCAAAGAAGGCAAGATCAGAGAGAACCTTCATCCGACAATGGATGGCGATACAGACGGAGACCCACATTGGAGCACCAGACTGAGCCCCCCAAGGTCCAAATAAGGATCAGAAGGAGGAAGAACATGAAAAAGGAAATAAGGACTGCAATGGATGCGATCACCCACTGATACAAGGGGAAGGATCTAATGAGAGTTTACCAAGGCCAGTTGGACTGGAACTGAACGAGGACGCAATCCAACCAGATTCTCTGAATGTGGCCGGATTCTCTGAATGTGGCTGGCCGGAGTCTTTCTGAAAAGCCATTGACAATGGCACTGGGACTTGTTTCCTCTGCATATACTGGATTTTGCGGATCCAGTCCGTCTGGACACTCACCTTCCTGGACTTGGAGGGAGGCAGGAGGAACTTGAACTTCCCACTGGGCAGGAAACCCTGACTGCTCTTAGGGATGGAGAGGGAGGAGGAGAGGGAGTACGGGGAGTGGAAGGGTGGTGGGAGGAGGGGCGTAAATGGAAACTTTAATAATTTAATAAAATTACTAAAAAAAAAAAAACACAACTCTTTGTAGCAAGTTTTTCTCTGTCCAGCCAGTCTGCTCTCAAACAAGCACACAGAGACTTCTTATCAATTATGAAGGCTTGGCCAATAGCTTAGTCTTGTTTCTAACTTGCTCTTATAACTTAAACTAACCCATTTCTATTAATTAATTTTCTGCCTCATGGTTTTATTACCTTTACTCTGTACTGCCCAGGCTGTTTTCCTGCTTCTTCCATGTCTGTCTCACTATTCCTCCTTCATTCCCCGTGTCCTCTGGGAAGGACTCTGCATAGCAATTGGCCAGTCAGCTTTTTATTAAAGCAATCAGAGCAACATCTTTAGTGCACAAATAGATTATTCCACAGCAGATCTTCCTTATATCAGTTTGGGTTGCTGTAAAAAATCAACAAGGACAGAGAAAGTTTCAATCAACATTTCTCCTAAGTCTTTCAGAGGCTTGGGAATCTGAGATCAGGGTGTCAGTGTTAGTGTGTTCTGTTGAGGGGTCTTTTACAGATTGCAAATGGTTGGCTTATTTTTTCACATGGTGAAAGAAACACAGCAAACACTCTGGCCACTTTTAATTCCACATACAAGGACTTTACTCTCAAGATCTACTTACATCCTAAACACCCCACTTTACAATGGGATTGCTTTGGAATTGAAAATTTGAAACTTGGGTAAAACCAAATATGTAGCCCATTGTAGCTTCCTCATCAAGAACTCGATTAGAAAAAGAAAATGCGATTTCCATAGTAAAAGATTATTCTGTATAAGGACCACTAGCTTATTTATGCTTGTTTTGCTCTAATTTCCTCTGTCTTATGGAGACAGACCAGCTGAGGTAATCTTTAAAAGCACAGAGTGCTGAAATAGTCCTTCCTCTTCCTTCTATTTATTATTACCCAAGCTTTTATCCTAAGCTTATTCTGATGATATAGAATTGATAGGGATTCTTTGATATTACTAAATGCCATCAGACCCTTCAGACTGGACTGGAATAGAGAGAGGAACATAGGCTACATCTTAACTTTAAGTCTGAGCTACTGCTCCTAAATTAGAAGTGCAGGAGTTTGTGTGTATGCGTGTGTGTGTGTGTGTGTGTGTGTGTGTGTGTGTGTGTTAATGGAGAATAAGTATTGATACTTGATTTGTCAGTAATGAAAGTATTAGATATAAATGGGGGTGTTATAAAATTCTTGGACCTACAGCTGCAATCTTACAGCAAGAAACTGGAATAACACTCCTTAGAGGAGAGCTTCTTGTGTAACGTCAGTGGTGAGCACCAAGTCTTTCTGTAAGTTGAGATAGCTTCTAGAACACAGTAATTATTTGATCTCTAGTTATCTGCAGAACATTCAATTGTTCTTCAGCTAATCATCACCTGTTATGACTTCTAATTACCCCATTAAATTGTACTCAGGAGCCTAACTTCTTTCTCGAAATCCTTGCTGTGAGCCTATATCTTGACTCCAGGTATTGACCAATGGAAATGTGTCTAGGCAGAATTTCAATGATTCACCTTATTGAAACTAACTCTGTCAATGACACTATGTTCCCCAGGATTTTTACCAAAACCACAGGAAGAGGGATTTAACATTTGTATTGTGAGATAGACTGGAAAAGTAAGTTCACCAGTGTATTTAGTTTTTCCTTACTGAGTATTAAGTCAAAACTAAGTAAAGTTGACCTAAAAATTACATGTTAATAGATCCTGCCAACATATTTGAGAACTTTAGAATTCCTGATGTTCATTTTTGTAAAACTGGTAAAAGCATGCTTCTGAATTTATCATTACTTTCAGCAAGATGTCACCAAATACCACAAGCCACTGGCTTTACGTAATAAAAGTAGAGAGCTTTCAAATCCACAGGTGGACCAGAGAGACAGATGTGCAGTTCATCAGAAGCTGATCGTATCGACTCACTGCTGTGTACAGTTATTTTTAAAGTGCACATTTTATGTTTCTTGATGAGAGAAATGCTTCCATGCCCTCAAGTCAGCTCTGACAGATGCTCCCTACAGCTCAAACCCTTGCAACCTACTAGAGATGTCTGCTCTGGTTTTCCTACCCCCTGTGCCGTTCAGTTCTTTTGGGATATATCAGCTTTTGTTAGTTTGTTTTCTTAGCTCAGGATAAGAAATCTATACCACAGTTAACTGGGAATCAGTGACAAGGAACTACTGATGTAAATGAAACGAGACAGATGAGCATGGAGGTCATTGTCTCCTCAAAGATTAAGTGGGAAATTCTCTCTGGTTCTCTGTGACAGAAAATATATTCAGCATTTGTATCATAGAAGTAGAAAATCTTGAAGCTGAGTAATTTTTTTTTCTGATTCCAGAAGCAACTACATAAGAATCAACTGTATTTTGGGTTACATTTAGTTCAACTATGTTCACAGATTCTTATTTTTAAAAAGTCTTGCTCAAAAAATACATGCTATCTCTCGTGTGAAGATCCTAGATTGCAACGTTTATGCGCATGTGCATAAATGGGAATAAAAGTAGTGAAAGCCTTGGAAACCAGAAAGGAGAGCAAGACATTGCAAAATGATACACAGCACATGAAATGGGTATGGGGTGGGAGACGGCAGGGGACCAGAAAGAAGATATAAAGAGGTCTCCTGGGGATGGTGAGATGGCAACGCTTTGTTTGCAATGCTATAATGATTCCTAGTAGTTTTTATGCTACTTTTAAAATGCCTTGATTTGTTTATGTAAATTCAGACATGTTGCACACTGCCTGGATAGTCCTTTCTTATAATGTTTGGAGTCAGTGTGACATAAGCTTGATTTCCAGTTCTTCTATTTATTAACTGGCACACCTGGAGAATATTCTAAACATCCTGTGCCATCTATTTTCATTGTATAAAAATGATTATTTTTATTGTTTAATTCAGAATACTATTTTTAAAACTAAACAAGATCCTGAATTAAAGATATTTTTCATATAAAGGAGTGTAATAAAAATAACAATTGTATATATTAGAGTCATTTTCATGATTGCTATTATTTATTAGAACAAAACCAAGAGTGGAGACTCAACAGAGTCCAGTGAATCTCTCCCATGTAGATTGTTTCATAACTGACCATGTCAGTTGGAAAAGTTTTTTTTTTTCAAAGTGACAAAAGCAATACATCAGGGGTTTACATTTTTCTTCTCCCAAGGGAGAGGTACTGAGTTTATGATGATTGATTGTGACCTTGAAAATATAATTATTTCCACAGGACTGAAAATGCAATTTATTCTTTTCTGCATTTAGGACAGGTGGAGGAATCTCACGCTGACCCGCAGAAGTGGTGGAAAGGCACCCGCAATTCAATAATGCTGTTCTGCAGATGTGCCCTGCAAGCAGATTCAAGTGAACATCTGAAGAGTTACTGATTTTTAATCATAATGTTCAGTTATTATTGAATAATTCTAGCAATCAAAGTAAGGGAAAACACTAAAGGATGCACCATGTTTAAGTTATTTTAGATAAGGCTGATGTGATCTACAAGGACCTTCAGTATTTCAGACTCTAACAGACAAAGAAAACAGAAGTTTCTGATATTTACCCTGGTTCCTGTGGTTTCAGATATTTGCTGGTAGAAAGATTAAGTGACGTGTTTAGGAACCTTGTTTACTGAAATTGGGAATCAATTGCTTTGTGTCTTAATCCTGTATCAATAAACTGGGAATACTGAGGTCTGGACCTTCTTCAGTCTCATCCTTTCTAGGCCCATCCACAGAGGATTTGGACAAAGCTGCATCTAACATTCTTCAACTAGTTACACTGTCGGCATTTAGCTGGCTAAAGATGCTAACATGAAGGCTGTTGGCTGTTTCGTCTAAGCATGGCCTGAGAAGATGAAAATATTGCTGTCTGAGGGATATGCTAGTTTTAGGGGAATGAAAGTGATACCCTATTTCTTGGCTTGTAAACATAGCTATCTCTTCCATACTGAAGATACCGTTTATTTTCTTGCCTCTTTAGTTAAAGAAAACTAAAGTATTGTTACCTCTGCTGTAGTTGTTCTGTGAGCCACCTTCTTCAGTGAACAATATTTTTCTGCACATGTACACCTTTATGTACAGTTTGGTCAGGTTTTCTGATTCCATAAAAATTCCTGTCATATTATTAGAGCAGAAATGGGGACACAGAGGGTAAAGTTCTCATTATGAAGGTCTTTGGATGTTTGGTCACTCCATAGTCTAGACTCTAACCATTTTTGTCAGTGAGAAAGACTCTTACATATTTGTACCCAACCAATTTTTATATTTCCTTTGAAACACAGCTTTGACGTTTCAATGTTTCTGAGTGTAAAAAAACCTCACATTTCTAGAGACAGAAAGTAAAAGAATTGGAACAATGAATTGGTTAGAGTATAGAATAAGATTCACTGTGATAGTCAGATTAATGACATTCCAGACATTCACATATGAAACTATAGGAACTAAGTATTTTGTATCAGCTGGCAAACAGAAGTCAGGCTTACAGATAAATTAAGATGATTAATTAGCTTTAGTTGACTTGGGAAATATTCTGATCCTGCTCATCATCGACAAGGGTATTCCACAGAAGAAGGCAGAAGAGTCACTGTCAAGGTGGTAATGGAGGAGGCACTCAGAGTGATGCATCATGAGACAGTCTTGACTGGCTATCACTACTTGGAAAGATAGAAACCAAAACTCAGAGAAATTCCATAAGCTGGAAAAGTCAAGGTGATGATTCTATTTCGGGCCCTCCAAAAGCAATGCAGCACTCTGACAAAGTGGCTTTAGCACCGTAAGATCCATTATATGTATGAATTCCATAAATGTTAGATAATAAATCTTGGTTGTTTAAGGCTATCAAGTATTTGTGAATTTGACATAGATGTAGCTGAAAACTTATACAGTAAGCAAATATTTTTGGTTTAGAGCCAGATAGAGATGTTGGAAACTTTGATGGCTTTACTCCCTTCTCTTACAATTTAAAAATATTGCCACTCCAGTGTAATGGAACGCACAGAGAGAACACTGAATTAAATAGACATGGCTGTTGTCCAATAATACCTGAACTAGAAAAAAAAGTGGCAGGCCAAGTTTAAACTGTGGATCATGATTTTCTGAGAGCTAGCTAGATTCCGTTAAGACCCCACCTTTAGTTCATACCCATGAGTCTATGGACAAATTATTCAATAACTGTGAACCTTATTTACTTATATTTTATGAGCAGTGAAAGGACTCTCACATACCAGAGGTGGATGACTATCTTCAAAATCTCCCGTTTTTATAGTGGAAAACAAACCTGAAATGTGGCTGCCCTTTAAGAATACTTTTGTTGAGGGGTTGACCTAGGCACTCTGCATATATGCTAGAGTTGTTTAGCTTGGTCTTCTTATGGGATTCCTAACAGTGGGAATGGGGCCTGTCTCTGATTCTTTCATTGTTTTTTGGGACCGTACTCTTCATGCTAGGTCGTCTTGCTCAGCCTTAGTATTTAGGGAGGTGCTTAGTCTTACTGTAACTTGATATGCCATATTTTGTTGATATGCATGGGAGACCTGCTTTTTCCTAAACAGAAATGGAGGGGAGTGGAATAAAGGAGTAGAAACAGAGGGCGATAGGGAAGAGGGAAGGGAAAACATGGCTGGCATATTAAAATTAATTAACTAATTAATTAATTAAAAAAGAATACCTTTATTGCTTCCTTTCACTTGGGTAGAGTTATGGCCTTCTTGACATGAGAACATGAGGCCATGTGATTGGTATTATGTCCTTGATTAGTTATATAATTATTTGGTAATTTCTTTCTAGAGGGTATTTTAAACAACGGAAGACATCAAGCAGTCTTTCTCTGAATCACTATGTGAAAAAATATATTTCTACCCTGTTATCAGATCCAATATGATCCAGTGGACAGAGAGCATAAACCAGTATTTTTGAGTTGCTATAACATCTTTTTACTAATATAAGTATTAATGTGCTTTAAGTAAAATCCAAAGTTTACAAATGCTGGTGAAGATTGAATAAAATATTATATTTAACACTACATATAACATATAAGATAGTACTGGACAAAGGTTAATTATACAGTCTCATTTTCTAAGTTCTTCAGCATTCTCATTGGATGTTATTGTAAGTTTGTTATGGGTTTGTAGTTTCTCTGTCATCTGTCTCTATCTCCCTCTCTATCTCTCCTACATTACACAATATACATAGTGTAATAAAGCACATGGTAATGCTTTAGATAGAACTCAAGGTGTTACCATGTGATGAGCTAGTTCCACCACTTAGCTATTGCTTGTATTCCTTCTATTCCTTCTGACTCTTGCCTTTATACTTAATAGAGAACAAAGTCTTTTACTTTTTAAGTTCATACGAAAAATTTCTAAAACAATGAACTTCATCCTTGTCCTTATGCTACATTCCCCTGTATTACCTACATTCCTAAAATATGTTTCAACTTTATTTTTCCTTAACATCTTTATATAAAATGACAAACCCCATTTAAGTGCAGGACCGTCTCCTAAAAGAGCCTGTTAAATCATGTTACCAGTGCCAACCAAGAAGCAGGTTCTTAAAGGAGTTGTGCCTCTACTTGCAGTTCACAAACAGAGCTTATCTGAAAAAAAAATGTGGCTACCAAGGATCTGTGCTTGGCTCCTGTTTTTGAATGTCTAGAATCTCTCTTTTATTTTCTTTTAAACTTCTTTTTAGGTCTTATGTAAACCTGTGCCATCTGTAAATAGAGACTGCTCATTCATTTCCCACCGCCCAGACCCAAATAATCATATATAAACTATATTAATTGCAACACTGTTTAGCCTTTATCTTAGGCATATTCCTAGCTAGCTCTTCCATCTTAACACATTTCTATTAATCTGTGTATCACCATGAGGTTATGGCCTATCGGTAAGGTTCTGGGGGTGTCTTTCTTCTTTAGCAGCTATGTGGTCTCTCCTTAACTCCAACTATTTCTCTTTATTTCTACCAGCCTGACTATATTCTGCCTTGCTATAGGCCAAAGCAGCTTTATTCATTAACCAATAAAAGCAGCACATATACCGAAGGACAGCCCACATCAATATTGTAAGTGTAGGGCTTGAGAAATGGCTCAGCTGGTAAAGGCTGGGCTCACAACCAAAAATAATATTTTAAGCATAATATATGTAGTTTCTTCCATTGGTACTCTCTATTTGGTTCTCTTGTAGGAGTCTTGTGTCTGGTCTTTCTGGAGGAAGTTTATCACTGAGAGTAGAATTTGGGGTTTCAAAAGCACAAGGCAGTTCCAGTGTTTCTCTCTTCCTGTTGTTAGCATATTAGGATGTGAAACTCTTAACTACTTTTCCAGCACCATGTCTGCCTGTGTTCTGCCATTCTCCCACCACAATGATAATGGACTAAACCTCTGAAATTGTAAGCAAACTCAAATTAATTGCTTTCTTTTAGAAGAGTTGCCTTGGTTAGGGATTGTGTCTCTCCATTGTAACTGAACGATGACTAAAACAGTAGAATAGGGGAGAAACTAGAAAAGAGAAGAGGTGGATTTAGTCAAAACATATTATACGAATATTTGAAAATTTCAAACACTAAAAGCAATAGTAAAATATCCCTAACTTCTATATGTACACATAAATGTTAATTTATCAGATGAATTCAATTTGAAATTCTTCTTTCAGAGTAGATAGTTTAAAAGTGAAAATAAACCCATATAGTTCCCCCAGAGTTTTATGTAGTATCTTCACAATGGCATATTTGCCTAATTTTCTTATGATACACTAACCATCAACAAAAAAACTAAACTTAAATTTAGTGAAGAATATAAGTTTGCAAAATAATAACGCTAAGAGAGGAGACTTCATTTAGAGTTTATACTTCTGTGCACACCAAACATGTGACTTCTTTATGTAGTCACTGTTATATAGTCTCCTAACTTCAATTTTTGTAGGTGTAAAGTAGAACAATCTGGATGAGCTTTAGAGAAAAATCAATGAGGCTATATCAAAACTTTTGACATAGAATCCAATAGAGTGTAGGTACATAATAAGTACTTATTATTACTGTTAAAGTTATTATCAGCAAACTGTGGTACACATACTCAGAATATATCATGCTTATATTAACAGTTTCATTGTGTTGCTGATGTTTTATTTCTGCTGAGCTCAAAGTCACTATTGAAGAAGTGGCTGCAATACTACCGTAGCATGCTGAACCTTGCAAGAGTAGCAGGCTTGAATTGAACATATATTGACTAACTCCTGAAGATGATAAATGGTTTTCATTAAAATTCAATCTGCTGTATGTAAACCCAAATATTGTACACAGTTAAATCTCTGATCAGTCATAAGAGTCTATGTGAAGGCAGAATATAAAACAGAGATCATCTGGCAAATGAGACTGGTTAATTAATTCGTCTGCATAGATGTGAAGACATTCTCTTTAGTTACTTTTAAAGCACTCATGACAATATAAATCATCATAACATACATTAAGTAGCCTTTGCTCCAAACAAGCAAAAGATTATCCTCAACAATACTAACTGCTCAGTCACAGTCTGACAGGGAAGAAGTCATTGCATCAACACTGTCAAGCATAGTAAGAAAGTAATTTTCTTTTCTCCAGATTAATGAAGCTGATAGTTTTAACCTCCATGACTACAAAGGAATATGTCTGACAAAACCATACACCCAGTTTTTGACTCATTTTAAACTGCACCTTTGGATAATCCTTGGATTTTCAGTTTTCAGTGTTGTTTTCTTCCAGTTTCCTAAATTCTATTACATGGATGTATCTGACTCCGGTTATCCGTATTCTTCCTCACAACAGACCAAAGGGGTCAGCAAGATGACTCAGTAGTTCAGATAACATGCTGCTCTGCAGAGGGCCCAAATTAGTTTCCTGTACTCACATGGACTGGAGCAGAACTGCCTGTAACTCTAGCTTAGGGAGATCAAATACCTCTTCTCACTGTTACAGGAATCCACATGTATGTGTTCATACACTCAAACACACCAAAATATACCTAAGTCAAAATCAAATTCAAACAATAGCAGTTCATGTTTATGCTTCCCAGTTAGTCCCTAAACACCAATCATGTGGCTTCTTTATTGTCTATCCGAAATTGCCACCTAGTCTTCAAACATTAAATTTTATTTTCAGAAAATATGCACACAGAAACCACATTCATATGCTCCTAAAAACTAAAAATTCATACAAAACTTGAGGCTAGTTGTCTATACAAGTTTATACTGCATGTTATATGGACTCTAATTTATTATCAAAAGTACATAGACTCTTTTGGCTTCCTCTAAAGCTACCTACACTTTTTCTAATCTCTTCACTTCACAATTTAACACTGACTTTTTATCAACTAACATTTGCATATCTTATAAATGTAAGTTGTAATGAAAGTATCACAGAAAAAAATCATTCTTTGTGCCATATTTAGACTGTTTATTGAGGAAAAGACACACACACACACACACACACACACACACACATTTAGTAAATTCTTCTTCCATTATGGGTTCACTTCCATATTTTCTAAGAATCCTCTCATATTACTGTTTTACATTTTCTGTTTTTCATTTATATTCTGCTTGGGGAAGAACTGTTTGTCTTTTACGATGGGCTTCATGACCTATGATCACATTCTGGAAAGACAATCACAGTTACAGCTTTCAGATGCTCGCATGTTTCAGGATGGACTGATAGGCTGCAGGAGTACAGAACCAGGGACATTTGTCCTCAGTGTTTCTGATTCAGTAGTTCTGAAATGAGAGTCAGTAATTTATATTCCACATCAGAGAAGGTCATAGCCACAACTCTTCAAATGGTCTCATTGCTGTTGTTCTGCGACATATTTTGAGGGAGGCACTGAATTTTTATAGCATTATTATTCGTAAAATCAATACTTGATACTGTTACGTTGGTGGCCTAAACATCACTCTTATCTGTTCCACATGGTGTATGCCTGTCATAATTCTGTTATTGTAGTATTTTCTTATTTGTAGTAATTCATGTATAAATATGTATGTCTAACATATGTATATATATATATATATTCATTCTATTTATCACTTTTCTTCACAACAATTGAAACTTTCCACAACTCTGATTGCAGTTCTCTGGTTTCAGCCCCTTGAGTAGCTTTGCTTACATACTATACTATCGTCTTCGGATCTGTATTGATCCTTCTTATACCCGGATCTTATTTCTTGCATTTTCATGACTTCTATTTTTCTTTTATTAAAGTTATTTTTCCTAAGGATGTCCCTAAAATCTATTCATATAGTCTTATAATATCTACATATTTGAATGCCATTGAATAGTTACACTCTTGTCGGGTTGAAGACTATTTTCTCACATATTTTAAAGCATCACTTTAAATGCTGTTATTAACGATTCCAGCGTTAATATTTTGCAAGGTCTGTATGTTTTGTGTATATATATATATATGTGTGTGTGTGTGTGTGTGTGTGTCTGTGTGTGCGTGTACGCACACACACACACACAATCAAACAATATTATACCATTGGAAAACAGTTATACTCCTTGGAAGGGTATGGCAGGGATTTATTAGAACCATTAGATGAGAGTGTACAAGAACACATAAAATAGAATGTATTTCACTGAGAGAAATTTTTCTTTCTATAGCAGCTGAATTAGTCAAAGTTCTCTAAAGAATCAGAGTTTTTGAAATGAATTTCTTATATCTCTATTATCTATCTATCTATCTATCTATATATATATCATTATATTTCTATATATCATCTATCAATCAATCTATATCTCTAGTCTCTCTTTATATGTATATATACATATATGTATACATGCATGGAGACACACATGCACCCATACACACATATATAGAGGGAGGGTGTGGGGAAAAAGAGAAAGAAAGATAGAAAGAAAGAAAGAAAAAAGAAGGAAAGAAAGGAAGGAAGGAAGGAAGGAAGGAAGGAAGAAAGAAAGAAAGAAAGAAAGAAAGAAAGAAAGAAAGAAAGAAAGAAAGAAAGAAAGGGGATTTATTAGAATAACTTACAGCCTGTGATCCAACTAAACCAACAGTGGGTAGCTATGAACAGAAAGTCTAAGAATTCAATAATTGCTCAGTGCACACACGAGGCTAGATGTCTCAGTTGATCTTCATTAGAAGTTGGAATTCTTAAGAATTAGGTTCTAATGGAAGCAAGGGAATCGGCTTGCTAGCAAAACAAGAGCAATCAGGCAAAGGCAAATACTTTTTTCTTTTGTGTACTTATATGGGCTCAGCTGAAGGTGTGGCCCAGTTTATAGGCATGTATCTTCCTGCCTTAAGATCCAGATTATAAAAGATCTTCCTATTTAAATTTAAGCAAAAGTCCCTCACAGGTGTTTTCTCCATTTTTGGATTCAGTTAATTCCAGATATAGTCAATTTGGCTACCAAGAAAATCTATCACAGAAACGTATAGTTGGAAGTGTGTGTGTGTGTGTGTGTGTGTGTGTGTGTGTGTGTGGTGGGAGGTTCTTCAGTCTGTGTGTTGCTTTTCTTGGTTAATGAATAAAGAAACTACCTTGGCCTGTTGATAGGGCAGAACTTAGGTAGGTGGCAAGGACTGGACTGAATGCTGGGAGGAAGAAAGGCAGAGTCAGGGAGAGACGCCATGTAAACCCCAGAGTCAAACATGCTTAATTTTTGTTGGTAATCCACTGCCACATGGCAATACATAGATTACTAGAAATGGGCTAAATTAAGATGTAAGAGTTAGTTAATTGTAAGCTTCTGCACTTTTCTGTGGACACCCGAACCTCGAAACAGGCACGCGCTTTTCCTGACTCGAGCCCACGAGACTCACACACAAAGAGACCGGGCTCATCTGCCAAGGAGCAAGTGGCAAATGGCAGCTTTATTAAGCATAAGTCGGGTATATATACTGTGGGGCAAAAGGACACCAGCCCCCCATCAGGAACAAGGAAAGAGAAAAGTCATGGGGCCGCACCCAAGGTCGGAGAGCAGCTGAACAGAGAAAAGAGGAAGCCAGGTGGGCGTGCTCAGGCTCAGAGAAGAGCTGACCTGGGTACCTTGCCTGCGGGCGAGAACCTTGCTTGCAGGTGGAATTACCATGACAGTAAAGGGAGAGTTCTCTCTAAGCTATACCCTTGGGCCGTAGGTGAAATTAACATAACAGGAGAGGGCAGTTCTACGCTACACCCTCAAGCTGATGCAGTGGAACCAGGAAGCAGAACAGCCCTGCATAGTGCCTCGGAAAAATGGGGAACCTGTGTACCTACAGTTAATAAGATACTAGAGTTGATGGACCAAGTGGTGATTTAATGAATACAGTTTCTGTGTGGCTATTTTGGTTCTGGGCAGCTGGGACAAACAAGCAGGCTCTCCTCCTACGTGTGTGTGTGTGTGTCTGTGTGCTTTATGTTCTCCTATAAGAAAGTTCTTCTTTTCATGGGGTATCTATGGTAATTAATCCTGTTTCTCTTTGGGATAACAGAATGATGCAAGATTACCACACCAACTTATGAGTGTGTATATATTATGTTTGTATTTCTGGGTCTGGGTTACCTTACTCAATATTATGTTTCCTAGATTCACCCTTTGCCTGAAAATTTTAAGATTATTTTTTTCTGCTGTATAGTACTTGATTGTGTAAATGTATCACATTTTGTTTATCCATTCATTGCTTGAGGGATATTAGGTTGTTTCCAGATTCTGGCTATTACAAATAATGCTGCTATGAACATATATAGTTGAGCACATGTCATTGTGGGATGATTGAGTATCCTTTGCTATATACCTAAAAGTGGTATTACTGAGTCTTGAGGAAGGTTGTTTCCTAACATTCCGAGAAATTGCCATACTGATTTCCAAAGTGACTGTACCAGTTTGCACTCCCACCAGCAATGGAGGAGAGTTCCCATTACCCCACATACCCTTCAGCATAAGCTATCATCAGTGTAAAATACTTTTTTTTTTTTAAAAAAAATTTCTTGTCTGTAGTAATAAACACACTTACCAAGATGCAAAAGCCTTTCTGGGAATAAAGCCTAGAAACAGAGAACATCTTAGCATTAAAGAAAATTTGAAACTCAAAATCCATTTCCTGGTATCTTGATGTATTAAATATTTTATTTACTTATTTATTTTTGACATTGGTGTAGCGAGGAGCCGCGAGCAGGCCTGCTTTTCATCCCGCCCAGCTCCCGCATGGCTAGCTTAGCTCCGGAAATAACAACACACAAATTGTATTCATTTAAACACTGCCTGGCCCATTATCTCTAGAGAGTTAGTTACTGGCTAAATCTCACATCTTGATTAACCCATTTCTAATAATCTGTGTAGCACCACGAGGTGTGGCTTACCAGGAAAGATTAAGCATGTCTGACCTGGTGGCTGGCTCCATGGTGTCTGCCTCATTGCCCTCTTACTAGCATTCTGTTCTGTTTACTCTGCCTACCTAATTTTCTGTCCTATCAAAGGGCCAAGGCAGTCTCTTTATTAACCAATGAAAATAATACATAGACAGAAGGCCCACCTACATCACATTAGGAAAAGATAAATAGTAAAAGTAAACTTTTTCCACTCTCAATAAACAATCATTTATGCCATTGGACAGGCTATTTAATGTGCATGAATCAATACTTAGAAACATCTATGTTTTAAAGTTATCAAAGACAATCTGAAGAGAACTTCTCAAATATCCATCTGTAAATTAGGAAACCTTCTCAGTAAAAGAATAAGCTAAAGTTCAAAACAATAATAATGTGATAGAAGATGTGGTTTGATAAATTGCAAGTGCTATCAACAGTTATTACTACTACCCTTGTTTTAGATTTTATTATACTTTTATTAGCATCACCAATACTACAATGCCAGAGCTTTACTACCTGGAACATTCTTCAGTGTAGAGCTTGTGGAATATTAATAAGTCCATCTGTTGTAATGTTACCTTTATTGTGTCATTATTTATTAAGGAGAATAATATCATTTAGGACAAATTAGAGTACATGCGATGACAATTCTCTAAAACTTTATCGTAACCTATCACAATGCCACATGCTCCATCTTGCTGCTATGATTCTGAATCTTTTTAATGCTTGTCTTTTGTATTCCTTGCCTCTTATCCCCTTCAATCATAATCTCACTTTAATTGCCTCTTCTCTGGCAAATACAAACATTATCTTCCTTACTCATGGAATTAATAACTTTTCTGATGGCTTATCATCTTTTTTTGTTCTCCAGTGTGCCATTTCCAATTAAAATGGAAATTAAATGGAACTGACTCTGAACACCAAAGTCGTGTGTGTAGATTTTGGTGAATTTGGATTACAATGAATTTTAAACAGAACTCCTTATGAATCTCTTTCCTGCCTTGTACACACGCACACACACACACACACACACACACACACACACACACAAACACACACACACACACACACACACACATATGAACACAAGGTGGAAAGTTTACAATTGTTTGTTTATTGATACATTCAGACAGGCATTTCTAAATCCACATAAATTAAAAGTTTTTTTCTCTTCTATTGACTTGTATTTATTTTTAATACTTCTTTTTGAATATAATCCTTAGTTCTTATATCATTTCCATAATAATCTGACTTCTTGATAAGAGCTTGACTTGCCAGCTGCTCCAGAAATGGTGTTCTTCTTGAATTGGCCTATGCTCCTCTTGTCCCCAGACACCCCATTCTTAAATGTACAAATCTGATGTGGGATTTCCCTCTGTATGCTGTGTTGGTTATATATGTATTGGTTAATAAAGAAAGCTGGCTTGAGCGTATGGCAGGGCAGAGCAGAGGTAGATGAGGAAGACGGAACTGAATGCTAGGAGAAAGAAGGGCAGGGTAAGAGAAAAGCCATGTAGCCCTGCTGGAGCCAAACAAAACATTACCTGGTAAGCCACAGCCACGTAGCAATACACAGATTACTAGAAATGGGTTAAATTAATATGTAAGAGTTAATCAATAAGAAGCTAGAGCTAATGGGCCAAGCAGTGATTTAATTAACACTGTTTCTGTGTGATTATTTCGAGGCTGAGCTGCTGAGCAGCCAGAAATCAACAAGCAGCCTCCTTGCAACAAATTCATGCATGGTAGACTAAATCCATGTAAAACCTGAGAATGCTTAGAAAGTACATTTAGACACTAAAAAAACTGATGTGTAGCCACATTTTTTTTTCCAAGTGGGTTTTATTTACTGCGGCTCCTTGAAGAGAGGTTTTCCTCATTCAGTGGTAGCAAAAGAAAACAAAAAGCCATGCCATGGCATTTTGAAATGCTGGCTTTCTGGGCCATACTGCCAGTGCTACCTCTGGCTCTTTCAGGAGACCAAGCATTTAAATGGGGCTTGTAAGCCGTGTGTTACACGGCTTAGTGGCTCAACATATACCTGCCACATACTGGGAATTAGGGTGGAGTGCATGGCTCAGAAGCAGTAAATGAACCTTTTCTGCCATGCCATATTTGACTGGGCAGGGCAAGCAGAAAGTGCTGTATGTACCCTAGTAATGCCGCAGCTTAAGTTTTTAAGAAGTGCTTAGCATTTTAAGAAGCACTCCTAAACAGTAAAGAATTACAGATATGCAATAGGACAAATTCAGACATAAAAGACCTCTAAATGGGTCACAGTGTTGGATAAATGTACATAGGCTTGGGAGGGAGAAAAAGTATGGACTGTTATAAAAAGTCGTAAATAGTATTTTTTAAAAAAAGGTAAAGTATTTAAAGAGACAATACAGACAGTCATAGATTAAATGAGTAATAAAAATAAGCCATGTAAAGATGGACTATACACAGAGAATTTGGATTATGTATATTATTGTGTTTTCTTTGAATTTTTTGACCATGAAGGAGCTAAGTAACCAACATATATACATTAAAGGTATTTTGCCTTCAAAATATGAATCTAAGGATATCTTGCTTTGGAAAAGAGGTTTTTCTTTTTCTTTTTACAGATGAAAACAATCTGAATTCATTCCGGGCTAATGTGGTTTGATGGACCAAGACCTCCAGAAAGGTTTTCATGAACACCCCTAAAACTTACTTCAAACAACCAAAAAACAGGAAGCAGTTAGGAGAAGAATTACACTCATATTCCCAAATATTGTTTATATAGATTTCTTTACATTTAAAGGGGCTATGCTATAGAGATTTTCATTGGTATTTTGTTATACTGTACATATGTGTGTGTGTATTTCTGCTCTTGATTAAATTATTGCATTTGTCCAGCTCATTTAAAAATGTAATGTATAATTAAGAAATATAGGTTAATAATAATCTATAATAGTCAAGCTTGTAGTCATGTTAGATTTTCTAGATGTACAGAGATTTATTTCAGATGGATATGCATCATTCAGACCTCTCAAAGACTA
The DNA here is from genome assembly GCF_982192425.1 of Myodes glareolus. NCBI lineage: Eukaryota > Metazoa > Chordata > Mammalia > Rodentia > Cricetidae > Myodes > Myodes glareolus. The sequence goes on along the minus strand of NC_142033.1, from coordinate 59,508,928 downwards.
CAAAATATAGCATACAAAATGTTTAAGAACTTAGGAATATTCATGACAATGAGACACATCTGCTCCTAGCAGCACCAATCTACTTCAAGAGGATAATGGGCATCGAAGAGGCTCCTTATACAATTTGCTAGCCATTTGGGCAAATAACTGCTTTTGCCTGGACTGCTTGACATGGAGGACCGACAGAGAAATGACTGCTGAACTTGCCTAAAGGTGAGATGATCCTTTGGGGTTTCTGTTTCATGAAAGAGTCTGCCAGACATTCTTCAGAACACAGAGGAAAGCAACGGATGGACTTTGCCATTACAAGGCAAATCAGATCTTCCAATTTCCTTGCTTGTGGAAAAGTCTACTGGATACTATGGGCCTGTAGGTCAAAGATGGATGCTCCAACAACACAAAAGAACTTGGAGTGACTGTCCAGGTAGCTGGATGTCAATTCTAGAGTTTTGGAAATTGCTTATAATGCACTTCCTGTTTACTTTGGTAATATTATATCCTTCTGGAGTCTTTGATGGAGTTGAAGAATTTATAGTTATAGTTATAGCTTTCCTTATTTATGATAAAAAATAAAGTAGATATAAATATTGTAACTGTAATTTTTGCTTGATAACTATTTTGTTGTATGTAATTTTACTCTACTAAAGTTAAAACTTTTCTTTTTATTTAAACAGAAAAGGGAAGTGATATGGTATTTTCATTTGAATGCTGAAAATGTCTAAAAAGTTACAGTATGTCAAAAATGTGCTTATATACAGAAGAAAATAAAATGAATATAGATACTCATAGAAAAAATAGTTTCAAAGTAGTGAAGTTAAGTCTTTAAAGAAAGTGTATAGTGAGATAAAATAATAAACCACTTAAAGATGGGAAATACATAGCATATGCATTTCCTGTACTGTTTTTTGTTGACTTTGATCTTTTTAAATGTGAATACACAAAAGCATTAGCTGCTGAGAGACATTGAATTTTGGATATTGCTGAGTCAAACCAGTCTCTCTCTATATATTTTTAAAATATCTTAGTTTCAAAATGGAAGTCAGAAAATATGTTGTGTGAGGGATAGGTTATGTCTTTGTTTCCTGTTATGATTCTCTTCAAAATTAATGAGGATCAGATTTTATTGTGGGAGACATTCTGAAAATCTTGGCTGTAGACGTGAAGAAAGAAGCCAAGAAAAACTACAAGACATGCCATATATATGCTGATCCCTCTACATGGGACTTGATAAGACATAATAAATTTTGTTGGCTACAGAGTCCTCATGACTTATTATTACATGCAACCCTTTCATATGGCATAGATAGATATTTATATTACAGTTTGGTCATGCAGACCAAGCAGATTTATACAGTTGACAGTTGTTTTTTATCTACTCAAACACAGAACAACAAATCAATCATCTTTAGCTAATCTGTTCATACTGCATGTTTCATCCTTGTGCTAATGTACATATGCATGTTACCCTTAAAAGTTTGTATGTTTCTTGAAAAAAAGAGAACTAGATACCAATGATAACAAGTAACCCAGGTGATCCAGCCTCATAGAATACCTCTGCTACAGTTTTCCTCAAAAATCTACATAACAAATTCAAAGCTGCTAGCTGAGATGGTACAGTCTCATAGACTACTCCAGGCAGGACTTCAAATAAGCCTTGTACTTTCCCATCATACTGAGACTGGACAGCAGGTAGCTCTACCTAGACTTGATGATTATCTCAGTTATCTCAGGTTTCCCTAAAGATGCCATCATCCCAAGCAACATGACACCTACATTCCCAAGAGTTGGGGTGGGGGAATTTTGGACATTTTGTGGATTATGGATGGTTGTTTGTCCCTGTTTAGGGGGTTAGTCACAAGTTGTTACTGGTCATGCTCAGGAGGAAAGAAACTAAACAAAGCAGGTTAAATTCAGGGATTTCTTTTTTAAAAGAAAGAGGGCATAAAAATGAAAGAATAAAAGGGGAGATTATTGAATTTAGTTTAAACAATAAAGTAATTACTAATCTCAAATATTTTATATTGGTAGGGATTTTTGTATACTTACACAAAATTAAAGTTATTTTTGTTATAAAGTCTGCAAATATATTTCTATTCTTGTTTAAAGTATCACAACTGTGCACCTCATTTTAAAATGTAATGTAAAGTTTTAGTCCTTGAAAGTTATTTAGGATAATAAAGGAAGACAGATTAAGAGTTAGTCATCTATAACAATCAAACTTGTCGTCATGTTAGGTATGCTTTCAAGGCCAAACAGATATATTTTAGATAGACAGGTATTTTTGAAACACTTCAGAGATATGGCATTTGAGATGTTTTTATATCATAAGGCTTTTCATGACAGTGAGACATGTCTGCTCCTGGCACACCAATTTACTTCATAAAATGATGATTGAGCATCCATGAACCTCCATATGCAGTTTGTTTTCATTGTGACAAGTTAGCCACCGGACAAAAAAACTTCCTTGTCCTCAACTGCTGACAGTATGTTGTCCAAATTGGATGAGCAGGACATAAAAGAAGGAGACTGCCAAACTTTGCCAAGACAAGTTAGAACAGTTCTTCAAAATTCCAGCTTCACAGAAAAGTCTGTCAGATATTTTATGCCTGTAGATTGAAAATGGATGCCCCAAGATTGAAGAGGACTCTTGGGTGACTGTCCAGGCAGCCAATGGGTCTGTCATTTCTATAGTTTTGGAAGTGGTTTGCTCTTCACTTCCTGTTGACTCGGGTAATATTATATCCTTCTCAGGTTTCTGATGGGATTGAAAACTAGATAGTTATAGTTACAGTTTTCCTTGTTACCAAATTTGGAAAAGAAACTCACAAAAGAGCTATAAAGTGCACAAGGTTGAGGGACATAAAATTGTACCTCTAAGAATTATGTTCTAAAAAGATAGTTTCTAGTTGGTAACACAATTTAGCATAAAAAGTTAATTAGGTACACAATTTTGGACTCACCAAGATAGGATGGCTAGTGGAGTATTTTCTCTGAATTTGCCAAATGCAAATAGATTGAAAATTGTGAATGTAATTCTTATCTGATAAATGTTCTTATTGTGTAAGTTTCATTGTGTTAGAGTTAAAATCTTTACTTTTTGTTTTGACAAAAAAGATAAATGCTGTGGGATATTATACACTCTGTGAAGATATATCACTGTGATTTGTTCAGTAAAAACTGAATGTAAAATAGCTAGGCAGAAGAGATAGACAAGACTTCTGGACACAACGAGAGAAAGAGAAGGAGCAATATAGCATGAAAATTATTCCAGGGAGATGCCAGGATACTTGGAACAAGTCAGATGTTCAGAAATGGAGAAGATGTTAAAAAAAAAGCCAGATGGTAGAGCTTAGCTTAGTAGAAACAATTAATTTGAGATATAAGAGCAAGTGTGACAAGCCCAAGCAAAAAGTGAAGCTTTTATAATTAATAAGTCTCCATGTGATTGTTTGTAAGCTGGTGGTGCCAAAAAAATCTGACTGTGAGTTCTTTTAAATTTTAAAAATATTAGGTAATTTATTTTATGTGTACAAATGTTTTGTCTGTATGTATGTAGGTCTATCACATGTATTTCCATTGCCAAGGAGGAGTTAAAAGAACATCAAATATGCTGACACTATATTACATATGGTTTTGAGCCATAATGTGGGTCCTTAAACAAAACCTGTGTCTTCTGAGATAGCAGCAAGTGCTCTGAACCACTGAGTCATCGCTTCAACTTCCTCTTTCACCTTTATATTAACAACAGTCTACAACATACTTCAACACTCCATCCTCTCTCCAGTGCAAACCTATTTACTTACTCTTGTGTGTATATTGTTAACATATGCTTCTCAAAAGTTCTTCAGTTGAAAGGTGTATACTGGTTCTGAATTGGTGGCACCTTTAATCAGGTAGATACTATTGGGTTGACTGGGTCATGAGAATAGTAACACATTGAAGGGCAAGCAAAGAAGTTTATTTAATTTACAGTTTTAGAGGCACAAGTTTAAAGCACAGTCATGAGGACAGTTCTGATGAAGACTATTGTGGGTGGTGATTAATTGGCAGCAATGATAGTAGTTTGTGTGGGAGTATGTGGGAAAAATGGCAAGGGAAACTGGGGTACTACAATCCATTATTAGTGAATGTAACCATTAGCCTAAAAACTTTTCCCTGTGAACCTCACCTCCCAATGTCTCTCAGCAGAAAAATATTGTTGGTCAAGTTCAATCATCATAATTCTATGGAGGACATTTACGTCAAACTACTCCATAGCTGCTCTGAATCCACATTTTAGGGGATTACATTCATATTTGATTTATGTTGTTCTTGAATAATTAGTGTGTGTGTGCATGAGAGAGAGAGAGAGAGAGAGAGAGAGAGAGAGAGAGAAATCTAGATATACTACATTTTTACAGTTTTCTGAAATTTAAAATAGAGTTTCCAAAATTTTAGTGTTGTTTATACCTCTAGAAATATGACAATGTACGCCTTTATGACTTTTCCTCTGCTTATATTCTGAGGATTCATTAGGAACCAATGCAGCATATGACTATTTACACACATCACTAGGATGTTGCTTTCCTACTTTAGTATCCTTTTATTTTTAGAACATTTTTTGCAGGATATTTAGTCATCAATTATTGTTACTACTTTTTTTTACTTTCAGTGTTATGTGATGTTTCCTTTGTTTTTTTTTCTTGATGATATTGACAGAATTAAAAATCATTAATATGGTGTTTGGCAGAGTATTTTCCCTTTGGATTTTGACAATGCTTTTCTTATAGTTGGATTTCATATCTCAGTCTACTCAATGTGTTGTCATTTGCTATCCCAAGTGGATAGCTTTTTTTTTTTTTTTAAACAACTTTATTCCCCACAAACCATGAGTACGAGGAAATCCAAGATGAAAATATCTGTAGATTTGGTGTCTGAGGAGAGAAAACTTCCTAGTTCATATGTATTGCCATTTTGCTATGACCTTCCATATTAGAAGGATAAAGCTTCTTTTGTGCCTTTGAGAAAAGGTGAAGCAACACATTTATTAATGTTTCCCTTTCATCTCCTACTTATCTTTCAAAATCAGCTAAGGGTTAAAGTTTTTCTTTTTTTTTTATTTTTCCTTTCAAAAAATTTACACTTCCTCCCCTCCTTCCAGTACCCTCCTGCTCTCCCACTCACCCTCCTCCCTCCCCCTCACTCCTTAAGAGAGGGTAGGGAATCCTGCCCTGTGGGAAGTCCAAGTCCCGCCCCCCCCCCCATTCAGTCCTAGGAAGCTTTGCATCCAAATAGACAAAGAGATTAGGGTCCCAAAAGCCAGTACCTGCAGTAGAAACAAGTCCCAATGCCTTTATCAATGGCTTCTCAGTCAGCCCTCATTTTCAGCCACATTCAGAGAGTCCGGTTTGATCACATGCTCATTCAGCCCAGGTCCAGCTGGATTTAGTGAGCTGTCATTAGAACAGGCACACTGTCTCAGTGGGTGGACCAACCCCTCGCAGTCCAGACTTCTTTGCTCATCTTCTCCCTCCTTCTGCTCTTCAACTGGACCTTGGGGGCTCAGTTCATTGCTCTGATGTGGGACTTTGTCTCTATCTCCATCTGTCTCCGGATGAAGACTCTATGGTGATATTCGAGATAATCTTCAGTGTGATAGTGAGGCAAGGACAGTTCAGGCACCCTCTACTCTGCTGCCCAAGGACCTAGCTGGTGATATCCCCATGGACACCTGGGATACCCTCTAGAGCTAAGTCTCTTGCCAACCCTAAAATGGCTCCCTTAATGTAGATATCTTCTTCCCTGCTCCTATACCTGTCCTTCTTCCATCTCCACCTTCCTACTCCCCCAAGCACTCTCCAGTCTTTCCCTTTTCCCTTCTCTCTTCCCCTCTCCCCTTCCCCCAACCCCACCCCTACCCCCATGCTCCCAACTTTTGCCTGGCAATCTTGTTTGTTTCTAATTTTCAAGAGGATCTGTATATGTTTTTCTTTGGGTTGAGCTTGTTATTTGGCTTCTCTAAGCTTGTCAACTACAGGCTTAATGTCTTTTGTTTATGGTTAGGCTCCACTAATGAGTGAGTACATGTCATATTCATCTTTTTGGGTCTGGGTTATTTCACTTTCTATTTCTATTTCCATCCATTTGCATACAAAATTCAAAATGTCATTATTTTTTACCGCTGAGTAGTACTCTAATATATTCCACACTTTCTTTATCCATTCTTCCATTGAGGGCCATCTAGGTTGTTTCCAGGATTTGGCAATTACAAATAATGTTGCTATGAACATAGTTGAACAAATGCTTTTGTAGTATGATTGGGCATCTCTTAGGTATATTCCCAAGAGTGGTATTGGTGGATCCTGAGGTAGATTGATTCCAAATTTCCTGAGAAACCACCACACTGATTTCCAAAGTGGTTGAACAAGTTTGCATTCCCACCAGCAATGGATGAGTGTTTCATTTGCTCCACACCCTCTCCAGCATAAGCTATCATTGGTGTTATTGATTTTAGACATTCTGACAGATGTAAGATAGTATCTCATAGTTGATTTGATTTGCATTTCCTTGATCGCTAAGGAGGTTGAGCATGACCTTAAGTGTCTTTTGGCCATTCAAACTTCATCTGATGAGAATTCTCTGTTCAGTTCAGTACCCCATTTTTTAATTGGGTTAATTAGAATTTTCTTGTCCAGTTTCTTGAGTTCTTTATATATTTTGGAGGTCAGACTTTTGTCTGATGCTGGGTTGGTGAAGATCTTTTCCCATTCAGTAGGATGCCTTTTTGTTTTAATGACAGTGTCCTTTGTTTTACAGCTTTTGAGTTTCAGGAGGTCCCATTTATTGACTGTTGCTTTTGTTGTCTGTGCTACTGAGGTTATACGTAGGAGGTGGTCTCCTGTGCTCATGTGTTGCAGTCTACTTCCCACTTTCTCATATATCAAGTTCAGTGTGGACGGATTTATATTGAGGTCTTTAATCCATTTGGACTTGAGTTTTGTGTATGGTGATCGATATGGATCTATTTTCATTCAACAAATGGTGCTGGCATAAGTTTTTCAATGTTTGTGCTTAGAATAAACTTTTGCCCTGGCCAAACTGGTATTGGTAAATCTTTCGACTTTAAATTCACTTTTATCTGATTTATATCAGCTGCTAAATACTACTCTAAACTGTGATCTAACTGCACATTGTTTATTGTATTTTTCAAGCTATTCCAGATTTCGACATTAGAAAACCTTTTATATCAGTTTTTATAATCAGTTCACTATGATTCACCATACTGAAATACCCAAACTGGATTATTTCGTGATGAGAACTAAATATCAATATATCATTATTCAGAAGATCCTCAAATCATATTCTGACCATAGCAGTTCTCAGACCCTATTGATTTGTTCTTAGCCCTTTGACTCTCTGAGTACGTCCTTATTTTCTGACATCATACAATGAGTTTAGTATATTTCCTTTTACAGTTCATGTTTTTGTTATTCAATGAATTCTCATTCCTTTTATTGATGAATAATCAAAGCAATCATGATTTAAATAAAATATGTCCTCCTAGGTTCAACAGAATTCCTGAGTTGAATGGCTAGTCATTGTCATTACTACTTCTAGCATTTGTCCCCTGGATGCATGTCAGATGACTCTATGAAATCCCATATGTGTTCTGTCCTTCAGACGCCACTTACTGATTCTAGTGTAATCCACACCTGAGCATAGCTTTGGAACCCTGCCTTCTGCCCTATGGAAGAGTCCCTGCTTATCTGTCCTTGTAAATCTAGGGTGATTTCCTGTTCTAGTTGGCATGTTGGCAAGTTTCAATCCTCACCTAACTTCTCTTTCTCACTAGCACTCATCATGACCCACTAGAAATTCAAACTAGAGTGCACTTTTACAGTTTTTGAGGGGCTGAGATTTTAGGAAGGGATCAACAAGTAAGTTTTTTTTCTACAAATAAATACAAATACAACCACTAAAAGCACCTTTGCTGACAGTTGTCAGGTTTATAGGAATTATAGATGTGGTTTTTTTTTTCCCCTTAGTCCTGAAATGATTCCAGAATAATGTTGACTTCTGGAGTTTGGTGAACAGAATTTGAAGCAATAAGCTGAAATAATAGGTTGACTAATATTGCCCTTAAATTTTGGTGACTTCTCTTCTCATAGTTTTATCTGAGTTGTGGTAAGTAGACTAAAGAGTAAAGTTGAGCATACGAGTACTGGAGTCAAACAAGCTTGTTTATGTTTCGACTTTCAGTGATACCTCGCATGATCTCTCAGAAAGTTCTTTGAAGTATGGGTTAAAGTACCTGTCAAGTTTTTATTTTTTTTCTATTTTTGACACATACACACACACTGTGTTTTAATTAAATCCATACCCCTCCCGCCTTCCAGTGTCCTCACTATCCTTCTGTAATACTTTTTTCCCTTGTAAGTTTGTGTATTACCTCATTGCCCTCAACTCTCACAACCCACTGATTGAATTTAGTGTTGTCTGTTTGTACCTGGGTATAGGGCTATCCAATTGTTATTGGGTATCTTTTTAGGGGAGGCATTCTTGAACAAAACTGGTCTCTCCCTCCCCTTCAGAGGATTTGCCAATGACTGTAGAATCAAGTTAGCTATTTTGGTCATACTATGAGTTAAAAAACTCTATATAATCATATAGCCCCTTAGCTCATGGTTTACTTGGAATTCTCTGTACTTTGAAACGCTACTTGTTATGGTTGCATGAAAATAACTTAAAATCTCTTAAAACCATTTGCCTCTCACCTTGAAAATGTCTACTGATTGTAATTTTGTTGCAAAATTCTTAAAACTTATTTTTATAAATGGATTTTATTATGAATGGTGGGTTTGCTCAGTGGTTCAGGGTACTGATTGGTCTTTCAGAGGCATCTGAATTCCCGACATCCACATGGTGGTTCACAAACCTCTAACACCAGTTCCAGGGTATCTGACAACCCCATCTGGTGACGGGACATACGTTCATGTAAAACAAACAAACAGACACACAAAAAGCCTATATATATATTTTTAAATAGTTAAAACTTAAAATAATTTTATTGATTTTGTCAAAATCAGTCAACTTTAGCAAGAAAATTAAATACATTAAAAAAAATGAAATATTATAAAACACACATGTCACTGCTCTCATATGTGCATATGTTCATTTCCTGCTGAATTAAATTTTCATGCTAATCTATTTAAATAAGAAAATATATTTCAAAATAATCATAGATAAATATCAAGAAAGCTTATCTATTTTCATCTGATTGGACATTAATATTTATCTCCTAGGCAATTGAAAGGATGAATTTTCACTTCATGTCAAGAGACATTTGTCTAACAGTGCTTAAAATATCCCATAGAAAGAATGGGTAGAAGCTAAAAAAATATAGTTATGAAAAAAACAGTTTTAAAACACTACCTAAAAGATTCTCATGGAGTTGTTAGCTGAGAGAGAGAGAGAGAGAGAGAGAGAGAGAGAGAGAGAGAGAGAGAGAGTCTTGACATAAAAAATAGAAAAATAGCAAGGGAACCAATATTGTGAGGTCAAGGGCCAGGCTCCACTCCAGGATCGCAATTCAGGGCACTGTGCTTAACAGTTCTGTAAGTTGAAGTAAGTTATCTGAGTTGCCAACTGAAAAATAGGCCCAGTATAATGCTCACAGCGCTAGCTGGCTGTGATGTTCTTGTAGAAGCTTAGGTGTGACATGTTAGCATAGAATCTGATGTATGGGAAGAATTCAATCACAGTTAAACTGTGGCATTTATTTCCCAAAACTTCAGTTGAGAATTGCTGTAGTTAATTTTATATTTTCACTGAATTTACCTTCTTGTACAAGAGAAACCACTTTTCCTTGTGATTTTACATTTTAACTTGACTGTTCCTACTCTCTTCTAAAATTGAAGCACTGAATTCGGCGAATCAAGTTGGGTAGCTTGTAGACAGGAATGGCATTGATCAGGGGCTCTCTTGGACCTCCTGTTTGGTAACAGTCTTTTATACTGGGATATGCCTTGGTCTTCTTCTAATGTCAAAATCCAATGGTCTATATCTCTATGTCTTTAACTCCCTATCCTTTGTGTGTGTGTGTGTGTGTGTGTGTGTGTGTGTGTGTGTGTGTGTGTGCGCGCGCGCGCGCGCGTGTAAAATCTATTGTCTCTATTTCTCCAGAAAACCCAGCAAAATATAATGATAAGATGAAGATAACTAGATAAGATATTAAGAAGTTCAAGTGTCTAATTCCTAATGACTCTGACATTCCCTTTAGCTGTAATTGCTCCATCCTAGGCTTGCCTGTCAGTGTCATACCGCCATTAGGTACAGCATCAGTGGTATACATTTATAATTGGTGTAATCTTTATTGCTGACATGTCAATATTTAACTTGCATTAACCTTTCCTCGGAGGCTGACAAATTGTGCATCTGTGGCTTCTTCAGTCTAATTTCTCATGTCACCGCCTGGCAAAGCATACAGATTTATAATGTCACCGTGTGATGGATGCAGACTCCTCCTTTGCCTTGGGGAAGTGTTTCAACCCACTTAGATTACGTCTCAGTTTATTTATTTATTTCCAGCACCACCTAGTACCTACTTTTAAATGCCTTCAGCGAATTTCTTTCCCAGAGGCTCGTATTTTGAGGATGAATGGAAGGGTACCCCTGTCATAACTCATTAGCATGCGTCTGTAGAGGAACCTATGCTCATCTCTGGCCTGTCACACACCGGCCAGACTTCATCTGCATGCCCATTTTGTCACTAGCAATTTGATGACTGAAAGAAAGACTGGTCCAGAAAAATTAGGTCAGAATAGTGTGTGGGGAGCAAAGTGACAGCTTTTGTCACTTTTACCTAATCACCAGCAGCAGAGCTTCTGGACTTACAGTTTCCACAGGATGTGAACAGATGGAATGGGAACCCAATTGTTTCCATCTTTTTCCTTCTTTCTTTTAAAGCATAGAATCTGCTTTTATTTACTTCAAACTTGAATAAAAAACCTAAGCATTTGTCTAAGAATTCTTTTGTGTACCTCTTAGTCTCGATGGTTGTGGAGTAAAGACCACTTAGTGAGCTGCATCTTCCTAGGGTATCCAACCTGTAGGTATCCAGGATTTATTTCTAAGATGGGTTAAATACAGACCAACAAGAGTTCTTGCTTGAAATCAACTGCTCCAGTTTCCCAGTGCTGCACAAATTCCAGGTCATTCTCTTGAAGGATTGGAGACTATTTAATGCAATGTAGTTATTCAGTCTCAGCAACATGTTCAGTAAGCTTGTTTTTAAAAAGGTAACCAAGATAGAGAATGGAAGATAATCAATCAATATATTTGAGAAATTTTAAATTTTAAAAGAACTTGCAATGCAATATCAATCATATTTTTTAAAAAATATTACTCATACATGTGCTACTAAAATGCAACAGTCATTGCTTGATTATCTTAATCCAACACTAAATATTAGCAAATTTTGGATAGTTTTGGTGATTTATGAAACTTGAAGATATACATATGTTGAATGATCACTTCATGTAATTCATCACTTACATTCATCTCTGCCTTGGTCTGAAAAGGTCCATTGAAAGATTCACATCGCTCCTTCAATTTCTTTTTTCCTTGTGCATATTTTTCCTAATTCTCATTTGCCCTACACTGTGTATAGGCAAAACTAATGTATATCAAGATAAAAATTAAGAAGTGAGGCTTTGTGCTGTGCCAATGCTAAGCTGTGTTGACAAGCAAATTCCAGTTATGTTTCACTTTATCATTGAATTATAGTTGATTAGTTGAGCAAATCAGGATTGGTGTTCCAAACAAACAAGCTAAAAAAAATCAACACTATTTCTCCTTTTTTATTTTATTTCACCCTGAAATTTGCTTTGTAAACAACAAACCTGCATTCTATATGCCCCATCTCCAGGGAAGAGTGGAAATAAAGTTTTACTAAAGTAGAGATTGTATTTTAAAAGCAAAAAAATCCCCAAACATATCTTCAAATTCCTGCACAGAATCTGTGTTCTGTTCAGTGTTCAGACATTCAGAATCCTCCCAGCGCTTGATTTGCAAATAAGAAAACCAAAGCCAAAAATACTGAATGAGCAACTCAGTATCATTTGTTAGGAAGCCCAGAAAAACAGAAGAATCACAATTGTGTTTTAAGTACAGATTCCTTTTGACTGTAATAGGTCAGGAAGTCTCAATTTGCTGTGAGTTCATTCATTAATTCACCTTAAAGTTTATTTTGTATTTACTATATGTCAATCACTTTTCTCTAGGTTAGAGTCATGGATTATTTTTAATTAAAAGTGATTCTACTTTCATAGCATATATTTTGATGAATGGCCTAGGCAGTGCATTAATATTCATTTTATTAATATTAATTCTAAGTTTAGTGTCATTGAAACCATTTGTGACCTATCTGAGTCTTGTGGAAAGCCAGTCAATAACTTGAACTGATTGAATAATGTGATATAGTTTGAAAATATTATCATTTGTAAAGTATGAAGAATGAGCTACAGAGGCAAACTCTGGAGTGCACACTAGCAGTGAAAAGGAATAAAACAAAATATTTATATCCATGTAATATTTTAATTATTTATCTAAAGTCCCTGTCACCATTAACTTGAATTCTATAACTAATACAGGTTAGTTTCATAATATTAATATCAATCAGGCATTGAAGTAATATTAGTAAATAGTGAAGGAGGAAACCAGATACTTCTATTTGAAGGCCACAATGCTACTACCCAATAAAGGCTTTTTTGCTTTGATTGATTGTAGGAAAGAAATATACATATTTTTAACTGGAAAGAAGAATAAGGATCAGCGGCTTTCATACTTTTATTTTCAATGTTTTTGTTCTATATGTTAAGTGCCAGGTAGTGTGTTAGGTGTTAGACATACAAGCCAGTGTCAGTTCCTAAACTGAAACCACACTGTAAGATGCAATAATTACACATAAACAATAGTTTTATTCATTAGTACTTAGTATGTGTTAAACAACTTACAGGTCATGTCTGCTTTAATTACTCTCATAATTACATGTATTAAGACAGTAGGTTATTGTCATTTTAAAGATGATGAAATTAAAGAACCAATGGCATTATTAGTTCACACAACATCACCCAGGGTATATTTTGTTCACGTCTCAGTTCAAGATCGAGTTGAGCCATGGAGACTGTTCTTTTAGAAGTCTTTGCTTTTTTGTCTCTTTTAATATTCAATAATTTTAATGTCTATGGTATTTACTTCTTTTTGTTTATCTTCCATTTTATGTTGGCTATGAAAACATTTTAATGGGTTGAGATAGAAACCCAGTGGATTTGAGCTGATTAAGGCCAGTGGGCTATTGAACACAACACAACACAGCATCACTATCACCAACACTGTAATACACACAGCTCTATAAGTTCTTGCCTCTGGATACTCACAGCCATATGGTACACAGACACACAGACACAAGCACATGAATGAAATTAAAAACAGTCTTTAAAAGGGGATTCCATTCATGGGAAAATTGGTGAACCAGAGAGTATGATAATGAGTTCATAGTAAGTAAGCTACATACATTTAATGTCTAAGTAAGGATACAGAAGATGTGATTGAACACTTGTTAAGCACAAACTAAGAATATTTAGAGATCTGTGCATATTTGCACATGAGGTGTGATGTAATTTTCAAATATTCAAATACTGACTCAATAAAACTTTTAGGGACTTCTGCTTGGTATGAGTGGTGGAATCTAGAATCAGTTTGTAGTTTGTTGAAGTAGGAATTAGTTAAAAACTGTATAGGATATATGATTGGAACTCTGAAACAGTGATTCCTTTAAAGCCAAATATGGAAGTAATTTGAGGACAATAGGTCATTCAAATACATGCGGCATTGCTAAGTCCAGTGAACTGGGAATCAGACATTACTACTGAATGTGGTAAATTAAGTTGCTTAGCAAGTTATTATGTTTTGAAAAATCAAAGGAATGTGCTTGAAGGCAACAGATATAGAAAGTACAGTCTTCTCAGGAAAGAATGGAAATAAATGGAGTTGACTTAAGGTGATTGGATGCATAGGTCAGAGAAGATGGATGTGTATATGTTTTCTTTCTTATCTTTTTCTTCTTTAAAAAGGGGAGATGTAAGAGATATCATATACAGCCATGGATAACCAGGGACATGGGGAGACAACATGATGAAAGAAAGGGGACATTGTTAGGAGTGGTTCTCTGATTTGAGAAACTGGGAATAAATGGGTTGTGATAGATGAGTTTTCCATAGGGGTACATGGATCGGTCCTCTGAGATAGACTTAAGGAATGGGCCAGCCTGACGGACTTGACCACAGGAACCTGTGTGCACCTTCAGTTTCTTGGATGCTCTCTGTGATTCAGTGAGAAGTCTCACAAGGAAGAAATATGTGTTAAAAGATTGAGGAGACAGAAAATTTCTTATCTTCTTATTGACAGGGAACTGAAAGATAAGAAAATGAACAGTTCAAATAAAAAGTGATGTTGCTTAAGTAGTCATGTGAGAAAAGTGATGTAGAAGTTACTAGTGTTGTTCTCCACTCACATCCAGCTTCATCTTCACTGGTGTTGACCTGGGCAATGCAGTGTTAGCTACAGCTCTAATCTCTCCAGGTGGAGAAGGGACAGAGGGGATGAGAATTAAAGATCTGTGTAAGAGATGACAATAATGATTAATATTATGGATCCAGAAATGGGAAAAGTAAGAGATGTAAGAGATGCTGAGGGTAATGAAAAACAGATTTGGGATCTTGGGTGGTTACAGGAACCATTGTGGAGAATAAGCTAAAAAAAAGTTAATGGAGATGGAAGCATACAGGATGATGTTTGACGGACAGAATTGTTTGAAAGTAACACTGGTATTTTGTTCTATTATTATTCCTTAGATGCCTGTGTGTTTTCTAACCAGAGACAGAAAAGTCTTGGAAACAGATGAGACTGTAGAGAGAATGGAACTAGGAAGAGTAGGGAAAAAGTAAGCTGTAAGCAGAATACACTGTATGAAAAAAATCTATTTTCAATAAAGAAAAAATAGTGTTGGTTAGGAAGACATTAAGTGAGTATTATTAAGAACATCTAAGTTAAGATTGTGAACATGGGTAGCTGCTTACTTTATGGTCTTCAAGGCATCTTAAAATTCATGATAATCATAGAATTTCAGATCTTATAAGTTGGGTCAGAGATATAATGTTAGTTATGCCAGGTTGGAGACTGATGTAAGAGGATAGCCTGAGGATTATATTTATGTATGTGCATATATATCATGTCTCAAAATCAAAAATGAAAGAAAATAAAAAAGGACAAAGAAGGATTTGGTTAGGCTAGTTCTCTTTTTTCTTTTAGTAAAAGATTCTTTTCAAATTTTATTATAATATGATCATATTTTAATCACAAAAAAGTTTACTGTCCAATAGGAGAGACAATAACAGCATCTAACCTTAAATATCAAGCAGTCATCTAAATTTAATTTTATTAGGTAAAATTAAACAAAGTCAAAATTAATATAGTAGTTAACACATACATTCTCAGGTCTTAGTAGGAGGACTGTGAGTGAGTTTGAGGCCAGCTCCAGTATATAGTAAGTTACACAGCATTTTGTACAAATTAATCTCAAACAACCAAAAAAAAAACCCCAAAGATTCAAATGAAAAATAAAATTCAAAATTCAATTCCTTAGTCTTACCAAGGGCATGTTTGCCCAGTGACTACTAGACAATGTCAATGTAGAGTTCAACATCATCATTTTTTTTGAATGGTGATAATTATCCAGCTAATTTAAAATCATTTCAAAATTCAATAGTTTTGTAACAGAACAGGTATGCTTGAATTGTCCTTTGTAGTTTTCTGATCAATTTTTCTCAGGATAAAAATCATCGGATACTTAACACTGTGTCACTGTTGCCTATGTGTCATGTTTTATGGTATCTAAGAGCTAGGTGGTTACCATGGTTACTTGCTTCACATCCCATCAACAAATAAGAAGTAAATTCTTGTAAAGGAAAAATATGCTTGATTAAAGAAGTCACTTTCCAAGTGTTCTTCTTTGTGAAAAATCTAGTTATTTTGGATATGGAAAAGGGTTATCAATTAAATCACTACCACTTATCAGGCATGCTTACATGCTTATATCAGTTCCACAGCAAAGCTCAAAACGCATCAGCAATGGAGACGGAAAAACCAATGATTCATTGCAAATTGTGAAGTTCACAATTTACTTCCAGACTTACTTATTTTGGAAGAAAACAGCTGTAGTAATAAACCAGTTCGGCAAGGGCTAGTTCCAGGACAGGCTCCAAAGCTACAAAGAAACCCTATCTCAAAAACCAGCAACAATAACAACAAAAAAGCAAAACAGATTGTTTCTAATGAGCAAAGGTGAAGTCGGCTGAGCATCTGGTTTGTTCAGACAAAAGATATGATGCTTGTATGAGATTACTGAGAATAGGTGTAGACATGGATGTGGATACCCATGGGTATGTAGAAAATCCCTATCTCAGAAAACAAAAGCAGCAAAAAGGAGAATATATATTGTTGTGCATGACACATTTTATAAATTTGTCAGTATAGTCATTGATAGAAATCTGCTTTCAAATGAATTCAAATTTGTATAAAATACATTACCTGAGTACATTAAATAGTTAAATCATAGCAGCTTAGTTAATGTTTGAGATATTTTATTTTTACCTCCTTCTTCAGGTAATCTACTTGGAAACACTAATACCAAGAAACCACGTCACATTCTTGTATTTGATGATGTACAAAGAGTGACCATCCTGACTTCAAGAAACTGTCATACCATGTAACAGTGTAACAGAGATATATACTACTTGCTATATTTTCTAAATAGTCAGTGAACACTTTAGGTATTTTATTTCTTTGAGCTACTTAGACATAAATCAAGCATGCTAGATGTCACGAAAATCGGCATGGATGGACTTGTTTAGAGAAGTTGCAGGGAGGAGGGAGCACGGTTTATTGGACAGCTTCTGGCTCACATGACAGACTTTGCACTTTAAAAATGAATTATTTGAGCTCCCATTGAATGTGATAGGAAGAAATTTGCAGCCACTATGTGGATAGGGGGAAAATTCACCTATCAGGTAGGTTTAAGTAGAATGTACAGTTACAATGGTTGTCTGCCTTCATAAGGAAAGATTCTACAACAGACACCTGTTTGTGTTCACCCCTGGAAGTGCTCAACTTTTCTTCAATCTCACCTTTAACTTCGACTGGCTCTTGTTTCCAGCTGCTAGGCATTTCATTTGATCTTATGTTCTAACACCTTAGTTTGGAGTTTAGGCTATTTTCTTTAGGTTGTATTGGCCAGTATACAGCTCCACCAGGTCCTTTTGAATGATGTGTGCTTTACTTTTGGTACAAAGTGTTTCTTTTTTCCTCTTTGTCTCCACATATCTCCTACTATTTATGGGAGTTCTACCTTGTTATTATTGGGTTACTTAATTCCAGTGTGTTGTTCAATGTTCACACGTGCATAAATTTGTAACATTTATCTTTTAATTTTATTCTTTTGTTATCATAACACAAACTTTTCTAAAAGTAAAAGAAAGGAATAGATAGTTCCCACTCACATTTTAAAGATATTTTAATCTTGATACCAAAATAAATAAAATATCACATTAATCCACTTTGTTGGTAAGGCTTGCCACGAAGACTTTTATTTGGTTTATTAGGTTTTTCATTTCCTGTATCATATTTGTTTGTTTATTTTTTGACTGAGGAGTACTTAGCCAGAGATGGAACACCTGTGATACAGTTTCTCTTCAATGCTCAGGGAATATCATGGTGGTGGAGCAGGCTGATGGGGAGGAAGGATTATAAGAAAAAGAGGTCAGGAAGCATCTGGTCAAAACAGATCTTCTTGACATGATGGGACTCACACACTTATGGTCTCACAACAGCTGTGGCTGCCTGTATATGTTCAAGCCAGTCAACACTCCAGCAACGAGGGACTCATGAACCCCTACCCCTAGCTGTGGAATGATGGACAATTGGTGGTTTCTGGGAGTAGAATCCTCAATTTTCTTTAAGTGTGTGCCCCTTAGTTAGCTAACTCCTGTGAATGGCCCCACACCCAGAAATATATGAACAACACAGATAAGAGCTGATGGGTTATTATAAAAATATTTAAAATAAAAGAAGACCCTAACTTGAAAGGAGGGTTACAGGGGTGGTGTTTGATCTGGGAATCAGTAAAGGAAGAAGTAGGAGTGGATATGATAAAAGTACATATTATAGACTTCTCAGAGATTTTACTGAAATCATAATTATATGCAGTATAGTTGATGAATATGTAGCACTTGACAAAATGCTAACTGATCATAAAAAGTTAATATAGCATGACAAATGAGAATGAACACTAATAATTCAAGGTGGTATAACCTAACAAAGTAGAATGGATACTAATAATTCAAGGTGGTGTAAATTTTGAAAACTCAAGTGATATACATAGTTCACTCATACTAATCAAACAAGAAAAAACAAAATGATAATGTCATAAATGAAAATCATTTGAAAATTCTAAATTCCCTTTAAAATAAAAATACTAAACACTACAAAAATAATAATGAACTCATTATGCAAAGAATCAAATATTTGGAAAGACTTAACATATTCCATTTACATGAAAATACTCCAAACTTTGATTTTCTGTCATAAGGCAATTGTAATCAAAATCACAGATGCTCCTTTTTAAATAGGTAATTGATAAACTGTGTCTAAATTTTATTTGAAAATATAAGGGGCACATAATGGTCACAAATTCAAAAATAATAAAACTGAATGAATCAGAATTTTTGTTTCAAATTTTACTAAAAACCCAGGGTAACCAAAATGGTATATGCCCCTGACATCAAACAGACCTAAATATTTTAAATGGAATTTATATTCGTTTATGCTTATGGTAAGCTGATGGTTGGCAAGGGTGCTAAGACCATTGTGTAGAAATAATAGTGTTTTAATCGTACATTCATTTAATTGAAAGGCTAAAAAATTGCAAGAATGTAAAAAAGAAATATAAGCTTGAACTGTACAGAATAGTAAAAACTGTTAAGACTTGTGTATTTGATGTTCTGATTATACCAAGTAAATAGCAAAATTTATACTTCAAAGCTTCACAAAGAAAGTCAATTTAAAAATGGAGACTCTTTTAATATACATTTATCTGAAGCATGTCAAATAATTTTCAACAAACACATGAAGGACTCTCAATATCTTTAGTTACTTGGAACATAAGGATCCAAAGCAAGTGTATTACTGCCCACTCACTGAGATGCTGTTTGCAAAATCCCACATATCCATCCTAGTAATGACGTATATTACTGAAATTGCTTAAACACTTTATTATTTACTCTAGCAGTTAAAAATTAGAGTTGCCATATGACTCAGATCTCATTTTTAGCTATACACTGAAGCAGAAACACATGTCCATACAGTAATCTATGCATGAATATTTTTGTAATTTATAAGAATTAAATCACAGTAGCCACAAATGAAAACAATTTAAATGCCTGGGACCTGATTAATAGTTAAGCAAAATGCTGCATGGGTATATGATAGTATAGTACATGACAATAAAAATAATAAAATACTAAACCTGTCATTATAGATGTTTACCTTAAAATATTAAACTCAGTGAAAAAAAGTGAGACGGAAAAGACAGCTGTTGTGAAGCAAGCTGTAGAGTTGTTGGTGTAACTTCTGTTCGCCTACCATCGTGGCAAATGAGACAAACAGAACTGCACAATTGACAGAAAGTCTGTGATATTGAGCCTGGCCAAGATGCCCTTTTCTGACATACTAGTCTATACTCACTCCTGTCTCAAACGAGAACGGTGAGCATCAGAGTGGCCACTCACTGGGATTTATAGGCTCTTGTGTCCCAGAACAAGGAATTGAACAAGGGCATTTGGGTAGTATTATAAGTAAAGGCAGTTTCCTTCAAAAAGGACAATGTGTATTAAAACTGGTAAAAAGGGTTAGATGCTCAATGGTTAGATGCTCAATGGCACTGTGCTCAGTAGATGGGGGCCTTTGTATAGCATTTTTATAGTGTGCACTTTGACACTTTACTGCACATGATGTTAGACGTCCACTTCAGTGGTAAGGTTTTCTAGTATGACTTCTTTTATATGATACGGGTGACCTCTCCATCACTCTCTTGCAGTACAGAGTGCAGCTGGGATAGAACAGACGGATTCTTAATGGGAGAGGTAGGCATTAGGCATGCAGGCATGGTGTGGCAAATGTAGCAAGCCTCAGTGTGGACTTGCAGGGAGAACATTGAATGTCTAGAGAAAGTAAATTTTTTTTCATAGAGAGCAAAAGACAATGGGGAAAAGATGCAACTGAGTAAAATAGAGGAAATTATTTTGAGCTTTTGTGTCTAAAGAAATAACAGTTCTCATGGGAACATTAATGCTTCATCAAGAATTTCTAAATTATCATGTATGTGTATAAGTACATATTGAACCTTGAACATATTCCCCACCACAATCTCCTTCTTTATTGCCTTTCCTATTTGTTGGTACATTTTGTTCCCTAAGCAGTTTTACTTCAAATTCCATGTTGTCTATGATTTTCTGTATACATATATAATGTAGAGATAAAAAAAATGATAGAAAAATATTTGTCTTTCTGAGATTGGCTTAATTTACTTAATGTAGTTGTCTCTAGCTATACCCATTTTCTTAAAAATGAAGATAAATTTGATATTTTTCACTACTAAAAAATATCCCCATTTTCTTCATCCATTTTTATGGTATTGAACACTTAGGTTGGTTCTGGACATTAGCTATTAGGATGAGTTTCAATAAAAATCAAGCAAATAGAGCTTGTCTTCTTCTGCTTATTGGGCCCACCGAGTCTCCTGGATTTCAGTAGCTACCCTTTATGCTGATCTATCCTTTCAACCCAGCTGCTCTACCCTTCCTAACCAGGTTGCCAACTGTAAAAGAAACGAATGGCTCACTACGCGATGAGATAATTTACCCCCAGTTCAGAATTTCTTTTATGAATCAACCTGACCTTTCCGTTGCTAGTTAGAGTGGAGATGCGGATATGTCAATAAACATTTCCAGAATTTCTGGGAGCAATCAACATGGATGCTGCACCAGATGTGATCTGATGCTTGTGTTATAGGATCATGAAAATGAGCTGATAACTTCAACTCTGTAACAACGACAAAAGAAAGATTGGCAACTGAAACAAGCCTTTTTGGCTTCTTATCTGTTGTGGGTGTGGACACACTCTACCATCACTTAGCTGTGCCAGAGTTAGGGGCATTAAACCTGATCTTCACCCAAGTTGGTAAAGCAGAAGACACACACACAATCTTGTAAATAATCTTTTTCTGTCCCACCAGCCACCTCCCAAATAATGACATGAGACTTCTTATTCATTATGAAAGCTCAGCCTATATAGCTTAGGCTTGTTCCTAAACATAAATTATAACATAAATTAACCCATTACTATTAATCTTCATTCTATCACATGACATTATCTCTTTTCCATCTTGAACCTACTGTTCCCTTTCTGTGTCTCCTTTTCCTAGATTCTTCCTCCTCTTCCTTTCTCTCCCTAGAAGTTCAGCCTATACCTCCTACCTAGCTATTGACAATTTAGCTTTTTATTACACCAGTTGGAGCAGATATATCTTCACACAGTGTACAAATATCCTACAACACAATCTAATAGCCTTTATAAGCATAAGTGGTATGTTCCTAAGTATTTGAAATTCATAGGATGACAGTAGTGTGCGATGCCATTTTGTTAACCTGAATTTTGAACCACAAATTCCTTCACTGTCGAGTAGCTCTCCTCAAGATTCAGATTCTTTCAAGATTCATAAGCTTTCAATCCCTTATTTAGTCCCAGGTCTTAGTAAAGCACAACTGAATCATCTTTCCTAGTAGAAGTCAGAACTGCTTTTTTTTGTTCTTTGTTATTATCAATAATTTTTTTCAAGACAAAGAGCTTAGAGCTTTGCATCCTGATGATGGAAGAATGTGCAGCCTCAGATTAATTTCTGGGTATAAGAGAAGAAAACTTCATAAGATGCTTTTTGATGTGTGCTAATTAACTGTCAGAATATTTTTCTCCTTTATCCTGTTTGAGAATGGCAATGACCCCTACATACTTTAAGCTTTCCTGAAGTCACCTAGGTGTTTGTTGCCAGTCAGACCAGCAGCCCCCTTATATGAGATTGGGAGTAAGGGACTACAATAGCTTTAGATGACTTAAAAGACCCATGGAGCTGGCTAAAATGAATTATCATGAAAGAACATTTGTGGCACGGTGCTAACATGGTTCTGGGAAGGGAATTTAGATCCTCAATGAGAAGGGTACACAGAGAAGAATGTGCTCTTAAGAAATGAACTTTAGTTCTGGCCCTAAATTGCTTAAAAACAAACAAAAACAAAAAAAATCACAATTTGCAAACAATAATTTTCTCCAGTGTTGAGTATACAAAAGTAAGCACAAAGTACATATGTAGTTATGTTTACACACATATAAATACACACGCATATATGTCTATATATTTATATTTTTAATATATTCAGCATATTCACATTGTTTACTTTTTGTAATACCCAATAAAATATAAAATTTGACTGTCTTTATTTTAGCCTATGCTAAATATGCAAAGATTCTGTATATTTTAATTGGTTTCCTTAGTGTTTATATGTAACTCAAAGTTACTGTAAATGTTCACAGAAATTTAAACACTCATCCATCTTTCCAAGAGGGCTGGGTATGAAACCCACTAGAGAATTACTTTCAAATATTGACAGTACTGTTCCTTTAGTATGAAGGATTTGAAAATTGCACTGGCTCCAAGGCACCTCCTTAGGTTTTGCTTGTGTTTGATGTTTGAGTCTCAGAGGTGTTGCAGGAAGCAGGAATTCTCAAAAGACCCTACAGAAGCGGATCTGCTTTACGTTAAAGGGCCAAGTCAGGTTTACACTAGAATTGCTGCTGTCTGTTGTACTTTGGGGCCTTGGGGGATGTAAGTATTTCAGGGTACTCTTATGTTCTCTGAGCTGAGGTCACAGGCAACCTTCAATCAGAGATGCAGGGCTCCAATTGTCTAAAAGTAAATTTGATTTATCTTCACGTGTTTCTAGAAAAATTAGATCATACTTTTAATGAATGACTCAGGTTAATATTTCACTCAGTGAATTTGAACCCAATCATTGTTGAAAACTTAGTCAAATCTCTATCTTTTCCTTTCAAATTGGAACTCAGATACCACTAAGAAAACTTTGACCTTAAAAATATAGTGTGTTTTCTTTTTAAAATTTGAATCTATTTTTTGCCCCATAAATTTAATTTTAAAAGAATGTCATGCTTGTCAATCTGAATAATTCCCTTGATACATGTCTAATAGGGACAAAGATATATTAGCAAAGTTTAAACTTATAGAGAAGACACAGTTATCATTTTAGAGTAACCCTAAACAAACAAAAACAGTAATATAGACAAATGTTTTCATATCTCAGAGTAAGAAACAAGTTTTTTTAGTTAATAGTTTCCCAGGTTTTTTTCTAAGAATGACCAGCACGAACTACAGTGCTTTCCACAGAAGATGTTTGTATAGATTTCATATGCTTCATAGTAGTCCCTGAGTGAAGGATTTTGTAAAAAGCCTGGCTCCATCCAGATCTCAGGCTCCCTATGTAAAAATGTTGTAACTGTCTCCACATACATTTTCATTACTGCCACCATCAAGAGGTCCCATACCTGAGCTGTCACGCTGCTGGTACTATGCCGTTGAACTTCTAAAACTATAAATGAAATAAGCCTCCTAAAATTCACACTCAACCACAAAGGACCCCAAATATTTAAAACAATTTTGAGCAAGAACAAAATTGGAAATATCATATATACTTTTTTGTTTTAAAATGTATTCCAGGGATAGGATAGTGATAAGCAGTGTGATCTTCATAAACGAATAACTTCTACAGTGCAGAGGAAACAGCAGACTTTCAAACCTTGTATTTGAGGACATACTAATTTCTAGATATATAATAGGGCTGCTGTTACTGACCAAATGGCCAACACCCCTATGCTTGGTTCCTCGTTGAATAAACCACAAAAGAAAAGCCATTTTAAAGCACATTAAAGTCACAGAAGACTTTTAGGTAAAGAGGACATATTTCCTATGTACTCTCTGTCTTTACACAGGCGTGATATCAGTCATGACCAACATCCCTCAACAGAATGGGAGCACTTATTATAATGGATGAATTGGATTTTTACATGTCACTATCACCACACTCGGAAGTGAGGATTTACTCTTGTTATTACATATTCTGTGGATCTTGTCAGATGCATAAAGATCCAAACCACCATTACTATGATATATAGGATAGTTTCACTGCCTTCAACACACCCTGCGCACTGCCATTTTCTTCCTCCTTTCTCATTAATCTCCAGAAACTACTGATGCTTTAGCTGTCTCTATGGTTTTGCCTTTTCCGTCATGACGCGCCACTGGACTCCAACAGTATGAGACTCCATTTTGATTGATTTCCTTAGTGAAAAATCATTCTCTGTTCATGTGCTTCTTTTCATGACCTGAGAGTTCCTTTCTTTGCAGTACCTCTTTGAATGTTTAAAAACTGAGATTTCCCAAATTTTGATACTTGTGAACAAAGCTGATATAATCTTTGCTGTGCAGGTTGATGGATCTTCAATTTATTTAGATGTGTTTTTGATAGTAACGTTGACTGAGGATTCCATTTCATTTCATTAGATGGCAAATCAGAGGATAGGATTCAGTAATTCCCCCCCTTGACTTGAAGACTGGTACTTCTACAAGAGAAAATAAACAAGGGGTTAAAGAAATGAGATAATGTTGCGCACAGTGGTACATACTTAAAATCTCAACAATGAGGTGGTAGAGGCAGGAGATTGATGCCATCTATGTTGAGGGTTCACAATCAGCCTGGGTTACCTAAGACACTGTTTCAAAACATATGAGATATGCTACCTCATATATCATATACTCATTCAGTCTCATACATTCACACAAGTACAACTTGTCATCTATCAACATTTAATCTCCAGACTGATGAATATCTTAAATATCACCATAGAACCTTCATTCAGCAACTTATGGAAACAGAGGCATGAACCTACATGAGAACATTGAACTGAGCTCCCAAAGTCCAGTTAAAGAGTGGGAAGAGTGAGAATATGAGCAAAGAGGTCAAGACCATGATGGGTACACCCACTGAAACAGTTTACCTGAGCTAATGGGAACTCACCAACTCCAGCTTGACAGGGAAGAAAACAGCATAGGTTCAAACTAATCCCTCTGAATGTGGGTGACAGATATATGGCTGGGGCAGGCTGTGGGGCCACTGGCAGCAACACCAGGATTCTTCCATACTGCTTCTACTGTCTTTTTTGAAACCTGTTTTCTTGGGATGGATACCATGCTCAGCCTAGATATAGTAGGAGGGCCTTAGAACTTCCCCAAAGCAATGTGCCTTACCCTCTCTGAGGAATGGATGAAAGTGGGATTGGAGAGTAGGTGGAGGGAGTGTGAGGAAGGGAGTGAGTGGGAACTGGGATTGGTATGTAAAAATAAAAAAGATAGTTTGTTTTCTTTTTTAAAAAAACTCTGACTTTCATCTCCTCTTTTGCACCTATCTCTCTTGGTCTCTACCTTTATCTGGTTCCTGAATTGGTACTCATTTGTCTTTCTAGTTTGCACAGATATTTGGTTTCCCTGAGAATATCTGTAGCTGAGGAACTATAGAGGAATCTTCAATGCAGATGTGATCAGATCAGAAGAGAGTAAGTACAGATGTAGACCAAGAAGTAGACAACCTGTCCTTTTCGTTCCTTTTGACCCCTATTGTTTGCAAGCAGCAACAAAGTTAAATGGCCTGTTGTACAGAAAGGGTAACTACCTTGCTAATACTTTTTAGTGCTTAAATTTAAAAGCTATTATTTCATCTTTTATAAAGTATAAGTGCCCCTACAAAGATGGTTTAAAATTTATACCCAGAATTGGTTTTCCTTTCCTGCATCTGTTATGGAAAATCCTGTCTTATAAACTAACACTGAAAATGCTTAGAAAGTCTGGCCTGACCATCTTTTGTAACCCAGCAAGACTTCCAGTGTTGGAACTGAAACACGAACCCAGAAACAAAACCAATTTACAATCTCGCTTGCCTTCAAGGTGTACTCAGGAAATAGAGGCCCGTAGCTCGTGGGAGTGGCCAACCAATGACTGACCTAATTTCAGCCCCATGCCTCCAGAGACAGTCCATGCCTTACACTGCCTGGATGGCCAGGATCCTTAGGTCAGGTAGTGTAGAGACTAGGATAGAAAAAGAGTCAATAAAATTGTTCCAAAAATATTCTACTATACTCATAGATTGTTGCCTAATTTAAATGTCATCAGAAAGGTTTTCTCTAGCAACTTATGGGAGCATATTCAGAAATAATCACTTATTAGGTGAAGAGAGTGTCCTGTTGGAGATCTCAATTGGGTTCTTCCCCTATGAGCTTGGGGTACCATACAGAAGAAGGGGAGGAAGGATTGTAGGAGCCAGAGGCTTCAAGGATACCAGACCAACATAGGGCATACAGAATCAACTAAACAGGGCTCTTTTGGCCTCGTGGAGACTGAAGCAACAACAATCACAGAGCCTTTATGGGTATAAGCTAGGTCCTCTGCATGTACGGCATGTCATGGTTGTTAGTTTGGTGTTTTTATAGGACTCCTAATAGTGGTAGTTGGGGTGCTTCTGACTTATGTCTTCTCTTTGGACCATTTTCTCCTACTATGTTGCCTTGCCAAGCCGTGATTATGAAGTTTTGCTGCTAGTTGTATTATATCTTATTATGTCATGTTTGGTGGATATCCCTGGAAGACCTATTCTATTCAAAAGGGAAATGGAGGAGTATTGGATCTGGAGGAGAAGGGAGATGGAGGGGGAGACTTTGAGGAGTTGAGGGAGGGGAGATTGCAGTACAGATGTTTTGTATGAGAGAAGACTAAATTTACAAAGGAAGTACCTGCTTAGAATGTATTGGCATCTCGTGCTGTTTCAGCATAAGACGATATGAGATATTGAAATGTCCTTGAAACAGTCCATAACAGTTTCTTATAAAGGAGAGAGAGAGAGAGAGAGAGAGAGAGAGAGAGAGAGAGAGAGAGAGAGAGATTTGACAAAAGAAAATCTCATGTATCAATTTAGGAATGTGGCTTTTCTGAAAACATGTCCTTACGCAGCTGATGATAAATTGTTTCATTGTTTATGGAATGCAAAAATGCAACTGCAATTGGATTTTTTTTAACATTTGTGCTTGGCAAAATCAACAGTCGGAGACGTATTTAGTGTCTTCCATTTAATGCAATAAATGCATTGGTCTTTACAGCCCACAGCTCTGCTGTAGAGGCACCAGTCCACTCTTACTTTCCACATGCTTCTTTATATTGATTGATATCTCTGTGGATTGCAGACCTTGAGGATGGTGGGGAGAGGCCTTATTCATTTGGATATCGGGCTTGTTGTGATAGATACCTGATAAATGTTGTCTACGTAATGGAAAGAATAAAGTAAGTAAGTAGAAAAGGAAGAGGAGTAGGAGAAGCATTTTATCTTTAAAGTTCCTTTTCCTAATCACACATTCAGAAAGGATGAGGAGATCTTCCCCACACTGATAATGGCCCTTCACAAAACCAGGAAGTGTTTATAAAAACAGCTTCAGGATTCTTTGTCTGCTTGTTACTAATGAACAAGGAGAATGAAAAATGATTTATTCTATGAAGCCTGGATGATTATATATATGACCAGAAGAGACTATCCTATACCTAGAGGTACAAAATTATTTTTAAAAATAAAGTAAAGGTATTTAAACATTTGTCCATATGACACGTATGAAAGACTAAATGTTTTATATGTTTTGCTTCATGTTGCAAATGCAACATATTAAGTGAAATGGCCCTACCTGTTGGTAGAATATGGGATTTCTTAAATGCTCTAAAGGAATGTAAGAAGTTCCCCCACTCACAGCCATGATGAGGAAAAGCAGGGGACTTCAGCAGATTTAATTATTTATGCTTTTACAATTTTCAAAAGTCTCAGCCAACACCTTCCTGTATCCTGGGGAGACCTCACTGCTCCATAGTTAGCACACCATTTTGTATTGATCGTGCAAAGTCAACAGCTAATTCAAAACAGTGAATATTTAACATACTTTATTCAATAATTTGTCGTTTGCTTCATAGTGCAAATTAGGGCCCAAGGGCTTTGGTTTTATGTAGTGTCTTAGGAACTTGAACCTTTAAACCTGTGCTTTGTGTGGGGCATCCACCACTAAGTGCAATAATATGGGACAGACCACTAAAAAGAACTGTGGGTAATGTGAACCATATCTGTACAATGGCAAAGTGGAAACATTTACTGAACACATTCCCATTACTGGGTGTTATATTTCATATATGTTTGTATCTGAGTGGACTTGTTCACTCACTACTTGACAAGACTGATAAATGGGAAGTTTACTAGCTACAGCAGAAGTCTATTTATCATACATTTGGCATAGAATTTTAGAAATAATTACTGAAATAAAAATACTTTTCTACAATCAAATTTTCCCAATGCAAATTCACTTGAGTTTTCATAATCATAAATTCAGTCTAACTTTTGAGCATTTTATGACTTGCAATTTACTGTCATTTTCTTATTTTAACTTCTCTGTTTCTGCCTGGTAGCTCAATGTAAATCTTTTTTTCTCATTTTATTGATGAAAGATGAAGAGTCAAAGGGATTAATGATGCATATATCTCACTTAGTCAATAACAAATATTCTAAGAACAGTATTGTCTAAGAAGTTATGCTTAGTTGTCTTACTTATATAGCCAACACTTGTTCAACAAAGTTCTTTATCAAAATTATTCTTATTTTGTTTTAAACTTTAGCAAGTAGTAATTACGTGACATCATTCAAGGCTATAAATTCCTTCTAAAATAGAAGGAATAAAAATGAAGATGGTTTATTTTACCATCATATATTGATTTAAAGCTGCCTCGATCTGGAGACACATTTTCTTGAATTGATCATATACACATACATAAACTAAGACATGTATATATTTCTATACATATATACACACATATAGATAAAAAAGAGAGAGCACACAGGTATATTTGTGTCTCGATATATGTCTAAATTCACTGTGATTTCATTTCTGCATCCTTATATACACACAGTCACCTTTACTAAATAAATTTACATTCATCATTTTTAAGTGTTTGAATATTGTCTGAGTTTGAATTTCTATTGCTGTGAAGAGACACCATGACCATGACAACTCTTATAAAGAAAAACATTTAATTGGGGTTGGCATATAGTCTCAGAGGTTTCGTCCATTAATATCAGGGCAGAACATGGTAGTGTGCCGGCTGGCATGGTGCTACAGAAGGAGCTGAAAGTTCTACATCTTGATCTTTCAGGCAGCAGAAAGAAATGGTGCACATTGACTGGACCTGAGTTTGTAAGACCTCAAAGCCCACTCCCACACTGGCATGGTGCACTTGCTCCAACAAGGGCACACTTACTCCAAACCACTACAGAAATGCGTATGGTTTTTAAGATCAGCATTTAACCTAACATAAACATCTATATAGTTTTCGATGGTAGTGCTGTAATAGATTACCACAAATGTAGACTCGAAGAAAAACATACAATCTTGTAGCTTGGGAGCTCAGAATCCAGAGCATCTGATACCTTAAAGATTTCGGCTTTCAGAGTCTGCTGGTTTTTCTGTCCTTGCCCTAGTTCTGCCTTCTGGCTTCTATCATAGCATCCCCCACCATTAACCACCTCCCTCTGAGAAGTGTCCTTGGGTTGTTATTCAGTGTCACATTATTCTAGGCAATCTCATCATCTTAATCTTCTCAGACTGGTCACATTCAGAAAGTCAATATCTCCCTGTGAGGAAACATATTTATAGGCTTTGAGGGTTACAATGTAGCTCTGGGGTACATTATTCACATTTAGCTCACCCAGACAAAAAATTAAAGAAACAATGAATATGAATATTTCAAATTCTGGCCAGTTAGATAAAGTACTGTACCAAAACCAGTCAGGCAGAGAGAGAGAGAGAGAGAGAGAGAGAGAGAGAGAGAGAGAGAGAGGTATTTCCCCTGTTCTATGGCTTGGACTGATACCACTACATAGAGGGCCTTTCCGTCATAGCAGAGAAAGGCTTTGACTCTGTCATAGCAGAGTAAGGCTTTGACTTTCGAGTCCTTGGTTACTGGCTCCTGCTCTCTGTTCTGTTACTCTCAGCACAGAGGGCCTCATTTCTGTTCTCTTCCTGTGCTGTACTTAAAGCACATTTGGTTTATTAATCTTCATAACACTTCTGAATATCCCAGTGAGGTTATCAAAGGGCAAAGGAAAGGACAGCGATAATTATCCTTGTTACGCAGGCCAGGGATTATGACAGGAAAGTGGTTCCGCTAAGGTCTCCAATGTGCTGTAGAGGGAGGCAGGAAAGGAACCCAGATCCTTGGCCCATCCGTCTGTCTCCTACTCATGCAACCTTGCTTTTTCTTTCACAATTTTCTAAGAACTTAGAACTGGACTGGGCTTTTGGAAAGTGAATTGACAGCAGCAGACATGAAGGCTACATTCACCTAAAGTGGTGTGGTGTGGTATGGGGTGTGTGCATGTAGGTGTGTGTGTGCGAGCGTGCGTGCATGCATGCGTGCGTGCGTGCGTGTGTGTGTGTGTGTGTGTGTGTGTGTGTGTAAATGGTGTTTAGTGGCAGTTTTACTGTTGTATAACCCAATGGAAGCCTAGAATGAACAGCTTCTCCCTGAGAAAGCTGTAACTGAACTGTGAATCGGCTACAAAGAAAAGACAGCGTAGCTTTATGTTCCCTGTGGAAAGTATTTGCTAATACTGTATTTTTTTTTCTCCAGTGGGTCAAACAGGTCACCTTGTTGTATGAAATTTGTATGGGGCAAAGGGTACAGGAAAGCCTATCATATTTGCCTAGTTCTTGTGCACCCTTGGGGCTTTAAATATGACTAGACTCCTTAAGCTATGTTGCCCTTAAGGTCAGCCAGTCTTTAATAACCCTATACCAAGGGGAATTGCAGTGGGATGGGGGTGAGTCATCCCTTCTGTGATGAGAGAACAAAGTTTATCTACCCATGGACCCAAATCACACGTTTGCCTAAAATGTCAACATCCTTCTTTCATTCAACCTCTTCTTTGTGCTGTAGAGTATTACTGCTTTTTGGAATGTCACAGAGACCTTCAACAAACTGAGGACAAAAATGTGTGTTATGCAATGTGATCCAGTGGAGTGCTGTGGTCTCATTAGCATCTGGCTTTGTGAAATTCCCTTCTGATTCCCCTTAGTGCAGGCAGGTGATGCTTTTGAAATCTGACCTCCCTCATCCCCCATTTTCATGTCTCTAGAACTCAAAAATTCATGAGACTTTTCAAGTTTGCTATGATTTTCCGATTTTATTTCTTCTGTATAAGGTGTACTCTTTCCTTCACATAGTCTCTTTTTTCAGTCATTTCCCCTCATGGATCCCAGTTTGTATATTCTATTTTTGTCTTTTTCTTTAAGGCTAATTTAAAGACAGTCTTTCAGTGTTCTCTTTGGTATCTAATAGATGCTCCAGAAATTTTAGTTGAATAAAACCAAGTTCAAATTCTTATAGTTATAAAGTTTATAACTAAAATGTATTTTAATAGAATTATCTGTTCAAATAAAAGCAAAAGTCAGCGACAATCTTTATCCAGTTAAGGCATAACAATAATATCCTGGGCAAGAGAGATGTCTCAGCAGCTCAACGTGCTTCCTGCTCTTGCAGAAGACTTGTGATAAGTTGCCAGCACTGGCGTCTGGCTGCTCACAACAGCCTGAAACTCCAGCACCAAGGCATTTGGCTCCTCCTGGGCTCTGTGGACACCTTAACTCATGTGCAAAAATATAGATACACATAGATGTAAGTCTTCCTTAGGAATATGATTGCTAGAAAATTTCTCTAAAAATGAAATTCAGAAAGTAAAACTTTGGAAAAATGTACCTAAGAACATAAAGTTATAAATATGTATCTTTGGAAGTAATACCATTTTTTTAAACAATATATGAACAATGGTCATATCAATAGACATGTTAACATGGAAGGAAAGAAATCTCTTCGTTTCTAAACCTTAGACAAGAACTAATTATTGCAGAGATAAGGAGAATTAGCTTTTTCTGGGACAATTAGGCCCCTAATTGATCATCCAACACAAAATAGTCAGCCCTGAAATCATGTACACATAAACAACAAAAATGAACTAAGCAGGTGGTGTTAATTTTTATGCATACCCCTGTGTGTAATAATAATAACAATAATAATAATGGTAGAGTCTATCAATTTGAGAAGTTTGAGAGGGAATGAGAGGTGAACTGAAAGAGGTTAGGAGGAAATGAACCTGAGAAATGTTGGAGTTAGGAAAGGGAAAGAGGAAAGTGAAATAATTATATTTAAATTTAAAAATATTTGAAAAACACCAAGTTTTAAAACTAGAAATAAGAACTGTAGTGAGTAAAATAATAGTATGTATTCACTACAATTCTTTACCCTGTATTATTTATGGTGACAATGGGATACTTGCACTGTAATATTAAATGTAGATCATAGTTTAAAAAGTTAGTAATAGCTAATAAATATTTCAATATAAGAATCAAATCAATTTAAACTTGAGGTAAGAGATACAACCAAAAAGTTTCCAAAGTGCTTTGAGTAGTAAATCTATGTCTAATCACTTTTCATTCTATTTTTTTTCTAAAATATGACAAAACACAGTAAAATTAGCTTTACAAGAATAGTATTATTCTATAAAACATATTCTTGTATTCCCAAATGTCAAACTGTGTGTAAACATACTTACTTACAACAAATAAAAATCCTCACTGACTTGTAGTTTTAAAGACACGAATTAATTAGTAGTTAATAAAATAAATAGTTTTCATCATCTTTCTTTGGAAGACCTTTTCCGTTCCTGTGCAGTTCATTTGGCAGTAGATACAAAGGAGCATACACAGGAAACCACTTAATTTCTGTTAGTGGACATCTGTTGTTTTTCTGTCTGGCAGGGCCTCATGTTCTTGGGAGCTTTCGTCCTGACTTTTCGGTGGAGACAACCTGTGCCATATTTAAATGCTTCTCTGCTCTAAGAGGAGGTTGAGCACACAGGGTTAAGGTTAGTTAGTCATTTTATGTCATTCCTGTCAACAGGAATTGAACAAGAAAGGAGTAGTACCAAATTAGGAAAGTGTTACTAGTTCTTATGGAGTTTTAATTGGCATATATTGACTATATGTAGTAAATAAGTTTCATGTAATGTTTCATATATGCAAATACTGTGTTTAAACACATGTGGTCTCTTTACCCTTTCTTATCTCCTGCCGCATGTACTTCCTGTTGGTCCCTGTCTGTTCCATAATATAGGTTCTCTTTTAAAAATTTAGATTCCACATGTGAAAGAAAGTATGCACTATTGATGAGAGTTTGATTTATTTAATTTATCACAGTGACCTCCAGTTCCACTCTTTTTCCTGCATAAATTACTATTGTGGTGGTTTGAATAGCAATGGTCCCCCTAGATTCATGTGTGAATGTTTGGCACACAGGAAATGACATATGGCCTTGTTGGAGGAAGTATGCCACTGTAGGGGACTTGGTTTGAGGTTTCATATGCTGAAACTACACCCAGTGTGACACAGCTCATTTCCCATTGCCTTCAGATCAAGATGCAGAACTCACAGCCCTCTCTCCAGGGCCATGTCTGCTTGCATGCTGCAATACTTCCTGGTATGGTAATAATGGACTAAACCTCTGAACTGTAAGCCAGCCCCAATTAAATTCTATTTTTTATAAGAGTTGTCATAATTGTGGTGTCTCTTAAAAAGCAATAGTAACCCTAAGCCAAATCTTCTGTGGCTACAGAGGCATTTTGAATGCATTCCTCATCTTTTTACACATTCATTCATTGATGGTCACTTTTGCTGATTATATAAATTGGTTGCTTTGAATAACCATAATAAACATGGGTATGCAGGCATCTCTATCATATTCCCAATGGTTTCCTCAGGTCTATATTGTGGAGTGGTACACTTGCATAGAGGTGTCACTAATTCATACACTCATTAGGAGAAAATGAGAGGATCTTTGTTTTTGAAGCATCCTTTTTGTTTCAGTTTCTTTGTGGGTTTCCACAGTGTGCTATGATGTGCATATTCACATTACAGTGTATCACCTAATAAATTGGCTTTTCTTTTTCTTTTTGATGTTGTCTTGTTAAAAATCATTCAGGAGTTTGGTTAAAAATATTGGAACCACTTACTTTTGGTTTTTAGTTTCAGACAAACAACTTTTACATGTACAGCTATCTCAAACCTTCACTATTCAATGCAGAGATGTTGCTCTTATTCTCCAATTCTTCATTTGTCAGTTTGAGTAAGTCTCTGCAAGTAGTCAGTTCTCCTCAGCTTCTTTTTTGATATGTCTGTATATCAGAGTTTTTCACACGTCTTATTGAGGTTGTGGCTGCCATCTTCTTGACATGGGGAAACAGTCTTTCTAACTAAGGCTCATTTATAAATCTGGGTCTATGTGAAAGCAATTTGCCATGGAAGTAGAAAAGATTTTTGGAACTGTATGTCCAGACAGCGAGATGTCTCTGTCAATTCTAGAGTTTGGAAGTTGCTTACAGTGCACTTCTTGTTAACTTAGGTAATACTATATCCATCTGGAGTCTTTGATGGAGTTGAAGAATATATAGTTAAAATTATAGTTTTCCTTAGTTATGATAAATGGTAGATAAAAATGTTGTAACTGCAATTCTTATTAGGTACCTGTTTTGTTATAAGTAATTATACCATGTTAAAGTTAAAATCTCCCTTTTTATTTTGTTAAGGAAAAGGGGAGATAATGTGGGATTCCCCTCTATATGCTATGAGTATCATTGGTTAATAAAGAAACTATCTTGGCCAGTGATAGGGCAAAAGAGTAGACTTAGGTGGGGAAAACTAAACTGAATGCTGGGAGAAAGAAGGAGGAGAGTAGAGAAGCCATGTAAACCCCTCCAGAGACAGATGCCAGAACTTTACCAGGTAAGCCATAGCCTCATGGTGATACACAGATTAATGAAGAAGAGTTAATTTAAGATATGACTTAGCCAGAAATATGTTTAAGCTATTGGCCAAACAGTATTGCAATATGGATTCTGTGTAATTATTTTGGGGCTAAGCAGCCGGGAACAAACAAATATTCTCCCTACAACACTACTTTATATCCTTACCAGTTTTCACATCACAATATCATTAATTCCTGTCATATACAACCTGAAAATAAAATTTATAGGACTAAACCAAGTGCTTCATAGAGTTATTTTTATTTTTCTACCTATGGAAGTAGTTCTTTATAGAGAATTAAAGAAAATTTCAAAGTGCACAGTTCAATCAGGAAAAAGAATATGAATAATGATTTCCTATGATTAAACATAATGAGTTTGTATGTTATTTGATTTGTATTCAAATATTTGTTTAATATCTACTAACTAGACTGCTTCTTTGATGTGCGCATTGAAGCTCTCCAAGCGATTCATTACTATGCTCTGTTACTATTAAATTTAGTAAATTAATAAATTATTTGTATTACCTTAAATGGGAATAAAATATGGAAAATACCTTTTCAAGAAACATATAGTTTCACATTTAACTGTAGATTTGAATGAATTATAAGAGTCAACTCCTGAAAATATTTGTGTATAAACCTACAAATTTGAATCTGGGTTCACAATGATGAAAAAAAGAGGGTGTGGCCATTCTCAGAATTAAAAAGAATATTATCATAAATATTATCTATTTAATCTGTGTCATCTAAAAATAAGACATAAAGCCATTTGAACTTTTTTCCATATTATACAGTTATTGCTTAAGAAATAAATGATGGTCCAGTGAAATTCCAAATGTCAGATTCATTACCTGAAAATTTTACAACAAAACAAATCGACAGTTCAAAACATAGGTGGGACATGTCTGTAATTTCAACATTAAGAACTGTAAGAGGATCATCAGTGTGAGATAGCCTGGATTGCCTTGTGAGACGGTGTCTCAAATGACACGGGAGAGAGGGTAGGGAGGAGGAGGAGGAAGAGGAGAAGGAGGAGGAACAAATCTCTTTTCTTTCTCCTGGGATAAGAGCTGGAAGATAGCATGGGTGCTGCACCTGGGGTGAACATTGCTAATAGAGCTTATAATAATTAATCTGCAGCACAATTCTCTAGCGATCAAAGATGGAATCATATGCAAGTGTGGTTTTAATTTCCTCTTCTAAATGAAGAACAAGAAAAACTATAAATCACATATCCAATTCCGCCATAAATCTCATTTGTTCCATTGCTTGCTGAAAATGTGAAAGAAATATTTTATTCCACACGTTCCCAGTTCATACCAGGTTCACTGTAGCTTGCTTGTTCTAGTAATAAGTAAGCATAGGTCACACGAACTCTGAGGTTGTAAACACCGCTTCCTCCTCTGACCCCCAAGATTGACAGCAGCAGGCACGCAGACATGCTAACAATATTGGCTTGTCTCTGCACACTGCAGTTTCCATTCCAATGAGACAGGATGCACGTGAGAAGCATCTCCTGTTG
This sequence comes from Myodes glareolus, assembly GCF_982192425.1. Classification (NCBI taxonomy): domain Eukaryota; kingdom Metazoa; phylum Chordata; class Mammalia; order Rodentia; family Cricetidae; genus Myodes; species Myodes glareolus. Next base: position 59,472,206 of record NC_142033.1, on the reverse strand, counting down.
ATTTATGAGTTGCTGTGGGGAAACGTCCTCAGGAACCACTAGTCATAAGGAGACAGGATTTCTTCAGTGTGGGAGCCCAGAAAGTATCCAGATAAATCATTCTCATCACTGCCTTGGAATACTTTTTGCTAATTTACAAGAGTTCCTGACAAAAACTTGATATCCATGATATTTTAAGAAACTTATGAACTTATTTTCTGTCTTACAGAATTATACACAGTTTTCTTGTTTATTCATCCAAATGTTTATTATCTTGCTGCTCTTTGTCTCTCTGCCTCTGTCTCTCTCTGTAGGTTTTGCTATAGAGATGGCTCTATTTGATGTAACAGTAGATAAAAAGTTATGAGAGCTGAATAATTTGTTTTCAAGATTTCTGTGTGCTACATATTAATATGCTAAAATAGAAGTACTATGTTCCATAAGGAAATGAAGACCTTAGGCAGAATGTCATTCAAAAGCTACCACAGGATGCATAATTTTTCAGTGAAAAATCACTGAAAGAAGCTGAGAATTTGCATTTTGGGGTCATATCTGAAAACAAGGTTATGGCTATCTAGGACTTCTAATGTGTATTTATGAAACACTCCCCAAATTCGTAACTTATCACAGACAAAAGAAAAAAACAAGATGAACAAGCAAAAAACAAACAAACAAAAACTTTAGAAAATGCCTGGTTCATAATTCTAGCCTTACCTGTTTATTTATCTATACAAGTTATCATTCTATTTTGTGAGTTTTCTGATTCACTGTTTTTTGATTGTTTGTTTGTATTGTTTTGTGGTTTTTTTTTTTCTGACTTTCCATCAGGGGAAATGGGCATTTCTCCCATTTGCTCTCAAGAAAAACGTTGGACTTCATGGACATTTTTTAGGATGATACTGATCATGTGAAAGAATGCCAAACCAAGGGTTGAAATGCATTTATATTTTAAAAATGTAAGATTATCTGCTTGCTGAAATTAGTTTTTCAAGAATAGGCATGTTTCTGTGTCTTTGTTCTCTACAATATAAAATGAGAAATTTTAATTAATGGAAAACAAAATTTCTTTACAGTTACAATAAACTGAATGTTGGGTTTTTTCTTTTGTATTTTCTTATTCTTTATGCAGGCTAAGCAAATTAAAGATAAGTAAGCATATGTATAATGCAGCGTAAAATAAATACTGTCATGTAGCACAAAGTACACATGAGGCAATGTACTTACCAACATGGGAACTTGCAGAGCATCATGATATGACTTTGTTACCCTTGAAATTCTCTTTTATGTCTGGCAACATTTTTATCTGCATTTCAAGCATGAATAAACTTGATTTATAGAAAATCACACAGAATAATTTGACCATGATTCCACGGCTAGTTTGGTTAAGAGATTTAAAATTGATATAGAGTTTGGCATCATCGTTTATGTTCAAAATCTGAATATAATTATAGTTTTTTATTGAACTGCTATGGTACAGGATCTTTACAAAAGCAGTAAGTCTTTACATTTTTTTCAGAAATATCTAAATTACTATGTTTCCAATGAATGTAAGGGTTTTACAGTTACACCTCCCTCTCAATGAATTTTCAGGAATCCTTTTCTCAATATTATTTCTACTTCACAATTAAATAGTTGCTTCTAAAGACACAACCACATGTCCATGGACAGTTACCTGCAAGTCTTGTTTGTGGCAGTTGATTTATTTTGTTCACGGGAAATGTTCTAATACTTTTTTCTACTTTAATTTCCTGAACAATATTTACTTTCTGTCCATGTATTAACTCTGTAAAGATTTTCTGAAATTTCCTTTGCTATTGCAATTATTCTTGAGTTTTCAATTATGTAAGACAGAGTAAGGAAATTCGTGTTAAACATCTAATTCTCTCAGAGGAGAAAAGGACTTGAATGATGGATGACAGTATTAATAAGCAGAATGTAAGCAAATAAAATTTTTATTTGTTGGACAGCAATAGAGAAATGAAATTTTCTGTCTTAGTGTATTCTAGATACAAAATAATGCAATTGTAGGGAAATCATATTAGATTTAGGAGAAACATGTTGGAGAGTATGACTTTAGCATGTGTAGCAAAGACAGTGAACTGAAATAAGGCCTTGAAAACAGGAAAAATACTGAATTTGAAATACTAAAGGGCATATGTTCTCAAGCTCTAGAATCAATTTCATTTGTGATAAAGGGGAGAATGTTTTCCAAATGATTTTACATTTCTTACCTCAGGTTTGCATACATTGATTGAGGATGGGGGCCTTACTCAGCCAGTTTGAACTCATAATATCGTAACATGTAAAGATATAGCCATTCTACTGCTGAGTAGTACTCTAATTTGTATATATTCCACACTTTCTTTATGAAGGGGAGAGGGCCTTGGACTTCCCACAGGGCTGGGATTCCTGCCCTCTCTTAAGGAGGGAGGGGAAGGTAGGAGGGTGAGGAGGGAACAGGAGGGGAATGGCAGGAGGGTAGGAAGTATAAATTTTTGAATGGAAAAAATAAAAAAAAGATATAGCCATTCTAAATATCAGACACATCTGCAGAAGGATGCAAAAATTTGCATCAGGTGAAAGCAGGCAATTGTTAAGCATGAGAAAAGGGTTTTTTTTGCAAATGATCAGAATAAATAATTGTAAGACTACAAGAAGACATCACAAAGTAGGTGACAAATGGCTCAGTATAAGGAAAATCACAGAGATATTAAATTATCTAACCAAATCCCATTATGTTCTGAACCTAAAGAATTAACATTAAAATTAATTGTAACTAATATTTGGTTTTAATTAAAATAGAACATTTAACATTCCCCCTTAAAAAGTAAAATTTTGAGAAACTTTAGTTACTTATAGCTTCTTCTCTTCATAGTCCAGTAAAATACTTTGTCTGATTTTTTTCCTTTCCAAGTTACTATGTCTAAAAACAAAAACAAGAACAAAAAAACCGCACATTTCTACAATATGACTCCAAAAGTCCAGCCTCAAATAGGAGTCATGTGGTTACTGGACAGATTAGTGGCACAGAATTCCTTTTACCTGTTATGTGGCATACACTTGCTTGTGAATGGGTTGTATAGGTTCTATGACACTACAGTTTCTTGCACCAAATTATTTTAAGGCATTAAGAAAAAGAAATCAGATGAAGTATTATTTAAAATGCATGTATCACTTAAGTAAATGAAGACAAAATGAGTTATCACTTAGGGAAATTATGAAATCATTATCTTCAATGTTCAGCTGCCTGACATTTAAACATCAGGAAAGTCTGTACCTAGATGTACCCTTTTCCACCATGGCTGATATCAACATAATGCTGTAGGTTGAGATCTCAGCATTTTAAGAATGATAACAAATATCTAAGTAGACAACCAGATGAGCCAGACAGTAGTGGTATATGCATTTAATCCCAGAATTTGGGAGGCAGAGGCAGGTGGATCTCTGTGAATTTGAGACCATCCTGGTCTCCAAGAGCTAGTTTCAGGACACCTAGGACTGTCACACAAAGAAACTCTGTCTCGGGAAAAAAAAAAAAAAACACTAAAAAAGACAGACAGACAGAGGCTGGATGTTGTTATACACCCCTTTAATCTGTAATCTGGAAAGGCAGAGGCAAAATAATCTGTGAGTTAGAGGCTACCCTAACTAACAAACTAAGATATGTCAGAGGGTGACATATCTGGTTCCAAGACAGCCAGGACTAAAATAGAGAGACCCTGTCCAGAAGAAGACGAGGAGGAGGAGGAGAAGGAGAAGGACAAGAGCCAGTATCTCTATCTTTATTTTGCTCTGTTTACTTGAAAATAAGGTCTCATGTATCTTTTCAAATTGATATATTTATCCATAGCTAAAGGGTTGCTTTTATATGTCAAAAATTGTATCATCATAGACATTTTGGAGATAACATGAATTGTGTGTGTATGTGTATGTACAAACAAGATCATTTGCATTGAATTAATTTTACAAACATTTATAGCAATTCACAAATAAGTAATTAAGCTATAAAATACATAAAGTTGATAATTTTAAGTAACTTTATTAACTATTGCATGTACTTAAAATAAATTTTAAGTAACTTTATTAAGTATTGTCCATATCACAGCATACAACTTGACAACAAATGAGGATATAAAAATAGAATTTTGAACGAAAAAAAGGAGAATATGGCCTAAATTATTGTATGTACTTATCTTTAATGATGTCTTTATTTTCATGAATGTATTTGTATATTAAAGCAATGCTACTTCATTTAGAAGTTTGTTTACTATACATAAACTTTCATTAGATAATTTCTAAACTTATCTAGAAGAGTGAAATTCTAACAAAGATATTTGCAATTTACTAAAAGTTCTAATATGAACATTCAAGTCCTTGGAAACACTAGAATAGTTTATTATTGTTTTAATCAGTGTTCTGTTGCTAAAAGACACTATAACAAGAACAATTCTTAAAAAGGAAAGCATTTATTGGTTCTTGTTTTCAGTTTCAGAAGTTTAGTTCATTATGGGAAGCATTCACACTGGCAGACATAATAGCTGAGAGTTTTACATCCAGACCCACAGACAGCAGGAAGAGAGAGACCCAAGGTTTATACTGACTTGGACTTTTGAAATCCCAGACTGTCCCCAGTAACACAGTTCCTCCAGCAAGGCCATACCTACTCCAAGGAGGCTACACCTCCTAATTTCTCTCAAGTAGTGCCACTCCCTGATGACCAAGCATTCGACTATATAAGCCTATGAGGGGCATTCTTTGTCTAACCATCACAATTAAAAGACCTGAACAATTGCCACAGATAACAAAATATTCAAATCACCATTTTTATTCATTATTTGATTCATTCATTTGCTTAAGCACTCCCTAACTGCCAGTCAATATTTAAGAACTGATCTTAAGCTGCGGGTTGGTGGCACATGCCTTTAATACCAGCACTGGGGTGGCAGAAGAATGTGTGCCTGGTCTACAAAAACTAGTTCCAGGTCAGCTAGGACTGTTACACAGAGAAACCCTGTCTTAAAAAAACCAACAAAAAAATCCACCACCACCAACAAAACAACTAAGCTTATAATCATTCAATAAAATAAAATGTAAAATAAAATAAAAGGAGTCTTAGCTGCCATAGACTTACTTTTTATTGAGAGTGAGGAATATTGACAAAAATAAAGTAACTTATTAATTTGTAAAGCAATTTCTATACTTTGTTCCAAAGGATCTTCAAATGTCCATGTGTTCAGGAGCCTTTGTTTTCCAATCCATGACACTTTTCTGGGGTGGAGCCTACTGAATAAAATCAGATCACTGGGTATGTGTCTTTAAAAAGAATAATCAGAAGCCAGCATGTTCTTTCTTTCCCTTTCCACTTCCTGGTCGCAGTGAAGTAGAGGCTTTGCTTCACCATATTTCATCCTGCCATCAAGCATTGCCCCACCATATGCAAATCAGTGGATCAACTGACCAGACACTAATGCTTTTTACTATGATACAGAGTAAACCCTTCCTTTTTACGTGTAGCTTATGTTTCATATTTGTCACAGTGACAACAAGCTAAAACAATAATTCTATAAAGTTTAAATCTGAGCTGGAAATTAAGCAGAACTAGGGACACTGATGTGTTTATTGAGCAAGGGCATCTCTAAGTTTGGGACGGAGGACTGAACACCATAAGTATAAGGTTGTCATCAGCAATGCCTCTGTCACCTCAAGGTCAGTACATTTGTGTCTCCTCATTATTATCCTACATAGCCTAAGCATACAGAGATATGACCTTTTCTTCTTGACTTGAGTGAAGACATGATGTTTAGAGATGGGACCAACCAAATCTTGAAATAAAAGTCAGTATACCTAAAAAGGGAAAGAAGATAATGGCCAAGATGCTCATGGCTTCCATGAGTAATTGAAGCAAGACCAGAAATCACCTCTTTCCATAAACCATTCGGTAATCTTGTAGGAGTATAAAATGTTCTGCTCTTTGTTTGAGATAGGCCCCTCACTTATCTCTCTACTGGAGTAAGTGAAATATTGTCCATCTAAAATATACCTGCTATATTGAACACAAGTATTTTATGTCTCTTGTTCCTTTTTATGAAAATAAGACTGAGACGGGGGCCATATTTTTCCCTTATTTTATTTTAAATACCAACTACTGTTTCCCTTCTCTCTTCTTCTGTTTCCTCCCTCCAACTCCCTTCAACCCCCAACCATCCACTAATCCTCCATCTCTATTTAAATGGGGTAGGTTCTTCCTTGGGAATCAACAAAGTATGGCATATCAAGGCAAAGAGGAACCAAATCCCTTCCCCCTTCAGCAAGTCTGATCAAGGTATCCCATCATAGGGAATAGGTTACAAAAAGCCAGCTCACGATTCTGAGACAGGTCCTGTTCCTACTTCTAGGGGCCCCACAGAAGACCAAGCTACACAACTGTCATCCAGATGCAGAGGGCCTAAGTCATTCACATGCCAGTGTTCTTGCTGTTGGTCCAGAGTCTGTGAATTTCTTCAAGTTCAGGTCAGTTGTCTCTGTGGGTTTTTCCATCATTATCTTTATCCCTCCCCTTGATCACACAATCGCTCTACCTTCTCTTCAACTGGACTCCTAGATGCTTGGCTGTGGATCTCTGCTTCTGCTTCCATTAGGTACTGGATGAAGGCTCTATGATGACAATTAGAATCAACACCAATCCAATAATAGGGAGAGGCCAGTTCTAGTACTCTCTCTTCTATTGCTACGAGTCTTAACTGGCATAATCATTATGCATTCTTGGGAGTTTACCTGGCACCAGGTTTCTCGCTAAGCCTATAATGGTCCCCACTGTCAAGATATCACTTTCATTACTCTACCCCTCTATCCTGCCCCCAAACAGATCATTCTGATCCATCATATTTCCATCCCCCAATCACATCCAGTCTACTCTCTACTTCCCTCAGCTTACCCAGGACATCTTATCTGTTTCCTCTTCCCAGAAAGATCGATGCATTCCTTTTAGGGTTCTCCTTGTTGCCTACTTTCTCTGTGCCTGAGGATGGTAGTCTGGTTATCCTTTGTGTTATATCTAATATCCATTTATGAGTAAGTACATACTTACTTACTTGTCTTTCTTGGTCTGGGTTACCTCACTCAGGTATGATTTTTTCTAGTTCCATCCATTTGCCTAAAAATTTCACGATGTCATTGTTTTTCTTCCACTGAATAGTACTCCATTGTATAGATGTACCACATTTTCTTTATCATTCTTCATTTGAGGGACTAGTGTTTTTCATTTGAGGGCAAGAGCTCTTGTGGTATGGTTCAGTATCTGTAGTGGCATTTCATTTGTATCTTAATAAATAAAGCTTGCCTAAAGATCTGAGAGTAAAACAGCCACACTGGTCAGTATTACAGACTTGGTAATGTTAATAAACACCTTTAACCCCAGCAGCCACACTAGTTTGCCATAGAAACTATAGGTACATGCCATTAATCACAGTGGTATGATGTGGGGTTCCTCTCTGTATGCTGTGAATGTGCTTATTAGTATTGATTAACGAATAAAGCTGTTTTGGCCAATGACTAAGCAAAGTGAAGTCAGGCATGAAATCTGAACAAAAAGAAAGAGAGAAAGAGAGAGAGAGAGAGAGAGAGAGAGAGAGAGAGAGAGAGAGAGAGGAAAGAGAATTTGGAGTCAAAGAGACACCATGTAGCTGTCAAAGGAGAAAGGCACCAGCCAAAAAATTACCTGGTAAGCCACAGCCTTGTGGCAATACATAGATTAATAAAAAATGGGTTAATCCAAGATGTAAGTACTAGCTAGAAATATGCCTGAGTCGTTGGCCAAACAGTGTTGTAATTAATATAGTTTCTGTGTGATTATTCAGGTCTGAGTGGCCGGAAAATGAATGAGCAGTCTCCAATTACAGTGATGCACATCTTTCATCCAAGTCCTAGGCAGTATTATAAAATGGGAGGAAACAGCTCTCAATCACAGTCTCATTCTTATATTTCTAGAGTCAGGATTGCCATTTTGGACTGAGGTAGAGGTAAGAGTCAGTGACAGGCTGCTTTGCTTTTCGGATCTTCAGGTTGAATCTCAATATCAGTCTCTGAGCTTTTATTAATTGTGCTGCAAGCATCCTTTCGGTTTATGCCCAAGAGTGATATTGCTGGGTACTGAAGTAGAATAATTCTCAATTTTATGAGATAATTCTCAATTTTATGAGAAACCGCCATACTGATTTTCAAAGTGGCTCTATATGTTTGCACTCCCACCAGCAATGGAAGAGTATTTCTCTTACTCGACATCCTCTCCAGCATAGGCTGTAATCAGAGTTTCTATATTAGCCATTCTGACAGGTGTAAGATGCTATCCCAGAGTCATTTAGATTTTTAATTCCCTGATAGCTAAGGACATTGAGCATGTCTTTAAGAGAATCTCAGCCATTTGAGATTTTTCTGTTGAGAATTCTCAGTTTAAATCTTTTAATAGGATTATTTGTTATTTTGATGTCTAGCTTCTTGAGTTTCTATATATTTTGGATATCAGTCCACTGTATGATGTGGGATTGTTGAAGATCTTTTGGGACAACATTTTTAATGTTCATAAATGTGCCTTTAGAGGAATACTTCAGAAAATGAGTATTCAATATGATTTCATTGTGATGCTATTAGCATCCTTTTCTTGTGGTAAAAACAAAGCAAGCAGAAACAAAATAAAATAAACAAGAATATAATATTTTGTTGACTCCCCACAGAATCAGTTTAAATAAAACCAGATATACTTTTCCACATAAAGAAAGCAATGCTTTGAAAATTCATTATGACTTATAAATGATTCAAAAGATCGTGAAAAGTTTTTGAGTCTATTTTCTGGTAGAAATGAAGATCTGCAGCTGACAAGAGCATGACTTTTGATAATATCTTGCTGGATTTTATCTGAAATGCTTTTTAAATTACTAAACCTCATTGACATGGGATTCATTGAACTAAACAGCACTATAAAACAGAACCGTTAATATGTAAAAAGAATCTTTCAGAGCATCAGCAGTAGCTGAGAAGATCATTTAGGTTATAAGACATATAATAGTTTGGAAGTCAGTCATTCTTACATCCGAAGCTTGGTGTGGACTGGAAGGTCATACATAACCTCAAGAAATCATTCTGCCCCTTCTGTTTTAGCCTCATGCTACAGATTGGTTATGGAGATAAGGAGAGGTAGCATTCAAAATTCTAAGCAATGTTCTTCAGTCAGGAAGACTTCATAATTTTATACTTGTGTTTTTGGATGATAAACTATTTAAAACATAGTTAAAAAACATGCTACAAATATCCTACTATATACAGATTATGGACAAATCCTATTGTATGGGTAGAGACAGTTTGTGGGGTGAAGAAAGAAAGAAAGAGCTGACTGTGAGGCCAAGTAGAAGTATGGATTGATCTGAACATAACCATATGTGTTTGTACTCTGTGTCCCCAAGAAGGGTACTTGCTTCTGTGTCTCACACAGCACAAGGATGCATTTTTTCAGCATTGACTGTATATCAGCTTCATTCATGTGCTTCTTAATATGAGCTGTTCATCATTATCTCCTGTTATTTGCTGTCTTGCTCAATTTAACCTCATTTGTCTGATAACTGAAAAGCTATGTTTTGAAATTTTTCATTGCTGGGGGGGGGTTAAGTAGGCTTGAACGTGCTGAATCCTTAATGGCTCATCTTCATTAGGTGAGAAAATTATATAACAAAGTACTAGCTATGATTTAACATGAGATTTTTGCCTCTATTATTTAGTCATTAATCTAGTGGTTATTAGGAGCACATTTTGTTTTTAAACGGTCAGTAAAGACTTACTCCTGCACTTTTGTTAGGTAAATTAAATTAAGCCAAAATTTTCAGGTACCTATCATGGGTCCTAGTATGCCATATAGTGAGTGATTTTTGTAACCAACCCTAGTCATGGTAACCAACACATACAAGACAATCAATAAACATTTTGCACGAAGAAATTTTAGGTGCTCTAAGGAAAAGATCATGAACAAGTCATTCAATTGACACTGTATATTTTAGAAAATTACTTAAAAGGGTAGTCATTAAAGATGAAAAGACATTTATGGTTAAAATGGTAGTTGTAATGCAATTAGTCAGACATAGAAATACTTACAGTGAAATGAGATATAAAAACACACCGTTCCAAGAATATGAAGAATATGTTAATATCCTCAAATGTAATACATATATATGAAATTATTTTCTTCAAAGAAAAATGTCATGGCCAAGGCCTTCCCATAATACAAAATCATCATGTTTGTGTGGTAAACACAAACCATATAGCATGCACATAATTTTTACATAGATATCTTTTCAAGTTTGAAACATCTTCTCTTGGAAGCTTGCTGTTTCTAAGACTTAGAAGCTAATGAAACTTACTGGGTTCAGGAAGTTCAAAAAATTTACAAAACTTAGGAAGTTCTGAGAGTTAAAAAGTTAGTTATTACTAACTGCAATAAACTCATTTGTTCACCTGGTTATACTTACATAGTATAATTTTGTAGCAAGGAGGTTGCTTGTTTATTCCTGACTGCTTAGTCCCGAAATTGTCACACAGAAACTATTAAACATATAAGTTCATTGCAATCAACTTTCAAAACTCTAGATTTGACAGAGACATCTCGCTACATGGACAGTTACACAAAGTTTTTCTGTACCGTTGGGGAATCCAATCTTCAGCCTACAGGCCAATAGTATCTGGTAGACTTTTTGGTGAAGCAGGAATTCTCAAAGACAGTTCTACCTATATTGGCAGTTTGTCAGTCATTTTCTTCTGTATCCTGCAGAATGTATCAGACTCTTTCAAAAAGCAGGGACCCCAAAGGACAATCTTACTCTTAGGAAAGTTCTGCAGTAATTTCTCTGCAGGTCCTAAATGTCCAGTTCATTAAACAGTTCAGGCAAGAGCATTTTCTTGCCCAAATGTCTAACCAACTCCACAAGGAGCCTCTATGATGTCCATCTTTCTCTTGAAGTAATTGATGCTGCCAGGAACAGATGTGCCTCAGTGTCAAGAGAAGTCGTAAGTTCTTAAAACATTTGAAATGTCATATTCTGTAGTACTTGAAAGATTTGAAGAATCCTTATCCATCAGAAATACATATCTACAAAATCTAACTAATATGACTACAAGCTTGAGTATTAAAGATGATTATCTATTAACTTGTATTTCTTAATTATGCATCACATTTTTAAATGAACTACACAATCACAATACCTTAGTCAAGAGCAGAAATATACATATAACAAGATTTACCTTAAAATTTCATCAATAAACCAAGATCCATACCAATGCAAATCTCTATAGCATATCCCCCTTTAAATGTAAACACTTATAGACAATATTTGGGATTATGGTTGTATGTAGTTCTGTCTAAACTTCCTCCTGCTATTTATTGGATGAAGTAATATTTTGAGGGGTGTTCAAGGCAACCTTTCAGGGGCTCTTGGTCCATCAAATCACATTATCCTCGAATGAATTCACAGGTTCTTACTGGCTAAATTTCCAGTGTCTGTTTCTCGTGGGGCTACACGGCTTCTCTCTGACTCCCCCTCCTTTCTTCCAGCATTCCGTTTAGTTTACCCTGCCTTGCTCTGTTCCTCTATGGCTTGCTATAGGCCCAAAGCAGTTTCTTTATTAACCAATGATATTCACAGCATATAGAGGGGAATCCTGAATCATAATTTATTAGGTCTGTGAGACATTCTTTTTTCCCCCAATATCTCCCCAGGAAAAATCAAGCAACATAATTTATGCCTAAACAATGACTGACAGGATCAAACACGAATTGAAGAGTAGTTGCAAGGCAATGGGGCTAAGACATGCAGCTGAGGCAGGTCTATCTGATGATGAAACATTCATGGGGGGAAATCCTGGCATGGATATCTTTCCCTGTGTAGTTTGTTGTTGTGTACCTCCCTGCTGTAATCGAAGTTGTTTTTCTTGTAATAGAAGATAGAATGTTCAACTGAATCCAAACCCTCTGAGTGTACAGCATATTTAGGCAAATTCCAGTGTTGCTCTCTTTATATACAAGGTATGGAGTGGCAAGCCTCCTTTGATGAATATGTTCTGCCTCTGGAGTACAAGGCTGTCCAAAATGATTGGCTAGTAAATGTATTATAATCCCCAAAAGTAGCGCGTAAGACATTAAATCATAAGCAAGCAATAGTGAATGTTGCACAATTTGGCTCAAAATATAAGACAAGCAACCAAGGCTCATTCTGTCTAGGATGACAACATAAGCTTGTTGTGGATGTGGCTAAAGGGAGCTCTTATCAACTAGTGGTTAGACCATAAATTGGTAGAGCTACTTCAGAGATCAGTCTGGAAGTTTCTCAAGAAAAGAGAAATAAAAGTGCCCTATAACCCAGGCATTTGTTGTATTTGACTAGTACCAGTACACACGACAGTTTTACTGCAGGCTTCATTATATTGTAAACATTCATACAAGTTTGAAGAGTTCTCAGACATCCAAAATATGGTGCTTTGTTTAAAATATCTGGCTTCAGATTCAAACCATTGCTTTATAACTGCATCAATTTACATCATTTGATGTAAATTATTTAACCTCTTTGATTTTATAATTTAGTAATACTAAAGCAGCAATAAACATTTTTTGGTGGTTATATGAAAATTAAATATTGCTAAGTCAATGTAGTATTTAGCAAATTTTACAGCCTTAATGCCTAAGTAGCTAGGCTTTGTGAATAACATTTTAAATTCCTTGGTTTCTCAATAGTAGACATTTCTTGGTGAAATTAATTAAGAAAAGATTATTCTTTATTACATATTTTAAAGAACAAAACAAAAATTTTGAGTTACTAAAAGGCATGAAAGTAATTTTCTTTCTTCATTGACAATACTCAGTAAATTGATTTATATACTAACAGGTTAGTTCTTGTTAGCCTTGTGGCTTAATATAGCTTACATCACTTTCAGATACCACAAGCGTAATAATGACCAAATCCAGAAGTTGACCTTTTTTCTAATGTTTTGGTATTTGGATGAGTGAATATTTTCTTTAATAGTTATAGTAACTCTTTCCTTTTTTATCAATAAAAGCCTTTAAATTAGTGGTAAGAGGCTAGGAAAGTATCTTAGTTGGTGGAATGTTTGGCTAGTACACAAGAAGTTCTGGGCTCAGTCTCCAGCACCATATGACAGTAGAAATGGAGCTTTATGTGTTGTAATACCAACCACAGGAGGGGGAGGCAGGAGTGTCAGAGATTAAAAGTCAACCTTGGTACATTCAAAGTCAATCTGGGATATACAAGACCTTGTCTCAAAATATAAAAATAAAACCTTGTGGTGAGAGAATGTAAATTTTAATTAAAATTTCATTTGAAGTGAATTTTATTTTGAAAATTCAGTGAAGAACATCACCAGAAAATTTCTTTTTGCCAATTTGATGTACTTAAATACTTAAAAGCTTCCCAGTATTTACTCTCAAATAATTAAAAAGTAAATAGTTTAGAAAACTGTCAATTAAATATCTCTCAAACATGCTTGAAATGTAATAAAATACCCATTTAAATAAAAATACAGCCAATTATACTTATCCAATTGGGAAATATTTTGAATTCAAATATATAAATATCAAATTTAATCTTACAAAGAATTATCAGTGAATTTTTACTTTCAAACACTGTCCATGGACTTGTCAATGATATATTGATAAATTCACAGTCTCAATTGTACATGTATCTGACTTCTATGTAGTACTGTTCTGTTCCATGAAATTGCTTTTAACCAGAGCTGAAATGTGGACACTGGGACTTGCAATTGATCCCAGAAGAAAGAGGATATTATTTCAGGTTGAAACATCTATTCGGTAAGTTCCCATAGAGACTTGGAGGCACAGTGCCAACCATTTCTCCTTATGGTTCTCTCTCTTTAATAGAACTTTAATAAACAAAACAACTGCATCACAACATGGTTCATGGAAATCATAATGTGGGAAAAGTATTATTATCTTAAGCTATAACTATGACAAATATGTTAGTTTCTAAGAAGAATTTGACATTTTATGGGAAAAAATATATGTGTTAAACAAGAATGCTTCCTTCTAGATCTTAACATATTGGCCTATTTTACCAGATGTTTTCATTTTAGTGATTATTTTCTTCCACATAAATGACAATATTTTCAAGAATAAAGAGAATGAATATTTGTGAAAAAAAATAAGTTGTGAAACATTATATTTGACATTTCCATTCAATGCCAAGACTTAGTGATGTCGTAGAAATAAATATATTATTATTATGTTCATTCCTTTACACTACTATGGAGTTTGCCTTTTATGGTTGAAATTTCTCTATTTCTAATTTTATCTTTAACATTGTTTTATGTATTGTCTCTATACACTACATAAGCCACCCAAAACAGCCAGTACTTTAACAGCCTCCATATGTTTAAAGCCATGAAGGAAAAAAAATCAAGTAGTAAAATGACATTAAAAAATTAAGCCATAAAGGTTCCAAAATGATTCTCACTTTTGGCCACCTCTATTCGTGTTAGTTGACATGTTTACGGACTGTGGTACGTTTAAGGATTGTAAAATAATATTGAAGTCTTTTTTCAACTCAAGATATGGCCTCATATTTTATATCACAGAATAAATCCTAGTTTGGAATTATTTAAATGGCATGACAGCTAAAATAACCAGGTTACGAGAAAATAAGGCTCATGATATTGCTTTTATGGTTTTTTCCTGAAATGTACAAGATTATAAATTGTCCCTGAAAGTTTCATGCTCTCACATTGAGAAAATCATGAAGATACTAATTATAAATTTTACATTTGGCCCAAAGTATGCCTGACACAGTAAGGTATTATTTTTTATTGAAAATAGATTTTTTTTCATGCCATGTATTCTGAGTAATTTTTCCTCCTTCTCCTTTTCCCATTTTTTCTACCTCCCTTCCAATCCATATCCAATCCCATTATGTCTCTCATCAAATAACAAATAAACAGGTTTCTATATAGTAATATAACAATAAGATAAAATAAAAAATACAAAACAGTCAAACAGAAAAGAGTCCAAGAAACATATGCGGATGCAGAGACCAGCTCATTTGCAAACTCGGAAATAATGTAAAACCATAAGACCTAAAGCCATAAAATATATGCAAAACATGAAGAATAAAATAAGTACATAAATACATAGAAGAATAAAATAAAGGTTAAAATTAAAATAAAAATCTCTGACACAACATTATGAGACAAAGAACGTCAAAAGATGACTTTTCAATCATTTTCTGCTGGGCATGGGCAGCTAGGCATCAATGTATCCTCAAGAATAGTTTGTTTCCCAAATGAGACCTCCTTGGAGAAGAATCAATTTTTCTTCTTAATTTTTTCTCCTTCCTTCCTTCCTTCCTTCCTTCCTTCCTTCCTTCCTTCCTTCCTTCCTTCCTTCCTTCCTTCCTTTCCCTTCCTTCCTCTCTCTCTTCCTCCCTTCCTTTCTTTCTTTCTCTTCTACCCCAGTCAGAGCTTCTCTATATAGCTCTGGCTGTCCTGGATGGAACTCATTCAGCAGACTATGCTGGCCTTCAACTCAGGACTATGCCTGCATCTGCCTCCACTCCTGAGTGTTGGCATTAAAGGCAAGTGCCACCGCTGTCAGGGCAAAACGAAGTTTTCATTTGTAAGTGGTTATCAATTGGAGATAATTTCTGGTTTAGGGATGGGTGGATGTAATCACTTCTTTTTGTTCTAGATCTCCAGCTGGCTTAGACTCTGAAGTTTCTGTACAGGCTGCCTCAGTCTCTATGAGTTCATATGTGCTTGGGTCCTGCAGAGTTTAGAAGGGCTTGTTTCCTTGGTGTCCCCCATCCCGCTAGCTTTTTCTGCAGGGTTCCCTGAGTCCTGAGGGGACATGTTTATTGGAGACACAGCATTTGGATTGAGTGTTCTGAGGTCTCCCACTCTCTGCTTATTGCCTGTCTGTGAGTTCTCTGCATTTGCTCCTATCTGTTGCAGGAGGAAACCTCTCTGATGAATACTGAGCAAGGCACTGATCTAAGAGTATATCAGAATGTCATTAGAAGTCATTTTATTATTACGTTCCTTTTGTAGAAAAGTATTGGCTTTTCCTCTAAATCTCTGTGCTGTTGTAGGAGAGCTGCTTTTTTGTTCCTGGCTGCTCAGCCCCCAAAATAATCACACAGAAGCTATATTATTTGCAATACTGTTTGTCCAAAAGCTTAAGCGTATTTCTGGCTAGCTCATATCTTAAATTAAGCCATCTCATTAAACTATGTATTGCCACAAGACTGTGTCTTACTGGGTAAAGTTCTGGTGTTTGTTTCTGGCAGGACTATACGGCTTCTCCCTGACTCTGTCTTCTTTCTCCCAGCCTTCAGTTTAGTTTTCCCCACCTAGTTCAACTCTATGTTATCACAAGCTAAGGCAGATTTCTTTATTAACCAATGGTATTCACAGCATACAAAGGGAAGTCCCTCATCACTGGGTTATATATCATCTCAGGTTCTTGATAATTCAAGGAGCATCAGGAATGGGTTCCATCTCATGGAGTAAGCTTTAAGTCAAATCAGATACTGGTTGGTTATCCCACAAGCTTTTTGCAATGGTTGCTCTAGCCTATGCTGTAGACAGGACTCCGTTGTAGACTGAGGGGTTTGTTGTTGAATTGGTGTTTATAATTTCTCTTAAAGCAAATTTATTCTTATCTTAAAGCTTTAGTAAGTTTATTTATTACTTTTAAGTGTTTTTACATTTCAATCACAATTTCCCTTCGCTCTTTTCCTCCTAGACCCCCACCCTCGTTCTGCCCCCCCCCACTCCTCCATTTGTATTCAAAACAGGGCTGGCCTCCCATGGATATCAGCAAAGCAATGCTTGTTAAATCACAGTAAGACTAGGCACCTCCCCTTGTATTAAGGCGGAACAAGCTAATCCAGTATAAGGATAAGGGTCCCAAAAGCCTGCACAAAATTGAGGAACAAATTCTGCTCCCACTGTTTAGGAGTCCCACAAGGATACCAAGCTTCACAACTGTAACATATACGTAGAGGACCTAGGTCTGTCTCATGCAGGCTCTCTGGTTGACTGTTCAGTCTCTGTGAGCTCCAGTAACAATGGTTAGTTGAGTCTGTAGGTTTTCTTGTGGTGTCCTTGACCCTGCTGGCTCCTACAATTCTTCCTTCCCCCCTCTTCTGCAGGATTCCCTCAGCTCTACCTAATGTTTGACTGTGGGTTTCTGCTGTTTTTTACCCAGTTCAGTGGCTGGCCTTCAGCAACAGCCATACTAATCAGCAACTGCAACTCCACAGCTACCAACAGCAGGTCAGCCATAAGGGCTGCAGTCACTGAGAATTCTGTTCCCACAAATACCATCTCCCTCAAAGCCACTAAGAGAAACTTCATTGAGATCTCTACCCATCTATAGAACTCAGGAATTAAAGGTTGAGGTAACATTCTGCTAGTTCACAGAGGCTGAATCAGAAGCAGCTAACCTTCTCTTGGCTTAAGTTTTCTGAACAGCTCACCAGACCTCCTCAGCTCCCACTTAAGAACACTTGCTACTCTTGGTTTCTCCCTACCACTTTCTGCTAGCTAGTTGCTGACTCAGCTTCCCGACAATAGGTTAATTTTATTTAATCAAGCCTATGATTGTTTTTGCATTGTAAACAAAAGCAGTAGGAAGAAATATGTCATATCTTAAAATAATATTCCGTAATTTTCCCTCTTTTTGTCCAAATAAAAATAAACCATTTTAAATCTAACAACAAAAATAGTTATTAAGCAAGAATTAATTTACAATATTCAGTTCATTTGAATTTAACAAAATCGGAGAAAATACTACATTACCTATCTTAGTGAATCCTAAGTTTTATACCTAACTTTTGTTTATAATTAAAGAAAACTGCAACTATAACTATCTAGTCTTTTACTCCATCCAAGACCCCAGAAAAACTTAATATTACCTAAGTAAATAGGAAGTACATTGCAAGCAGCTTCCAAGACTGACTTTAGAAATGACAGAGAAATCTGACTGCTTGGATAGTCACCCAACGTGTCTCTGCAGTGTTGGGTCATCCATCTTCAGTCTACAGGCTTACAGTCTCTGGCAGACTTTTTAGTGAGGTGAAAATGGAGACAGCATTTTGTTTTCTCTTCTTGGCTACCAAGATCCAAATAATCACACAAAACCTATATTAATTACGACACTGTTTGATCAATGGCTCAGGCATATTCTAACTCTTATATCTTAAATTAACCTTACTGGTAAGGTTCTGGCATCTTTCTCCTTCAGTAGATACATGACATCTGCCTGACTCTGCCTTCTTTCTCCCTGCATTCAGTTTAGCTTTTCCACACACCTGCTGTAGGCCAAAGCAACTTCTTTATTAACCAGTGGTAATTAAACTTATCAATATAATACATTGGGGAATCCCACTTCAATGAGGCAGGAAATTTGAATGACCCACCTACCTCATTTTGGCAAAGTTTGTCAGTCACTTTCCTCTGTGTCCTGCAGAATGTCCGGCAGACTCTTCTTTAAAGCAGAAATTTTGAAGGACTCTCCTGCCTTGTTTTTCAAAGTTCAACAGAATTTTTCCTGTGGATCCTTCACCCTTCACATCCAGTCTCACAGCACATAGCCAAGAAATAAAGACAAAAACAATTTCTTCCCAAGAGGTTAATCTTGCACAATGAAAGCAAAATCCCTATGGAGTTAAATCAGTTCCCATCTTCCTTTTATAAGGCAAGTTGTGAAGCCAGGAGCAGATGTGTCTCATTGTCATGAAAAGTTCTAAGTGAACAAAACATTTTAAATTTCATATTCTATAGGTCTTTGAAGTGTTTGTAGACAATTTGTCTATTTTAGATAGTATAATCTAGGAAACATAACCAACGTATCTACAAATTTGACTGCTATCTGTGGGGATATTTTGTTTGTACTCTAACAAATAAAGCTTTCCCAAAGATCAGAGGATGAAGCTAACCACTAGCTAACCATAGAGGTCTAGAGATATAGTCACTAGGCAGATGCAGAAGAAGTTGGATGAGAATGTCTTAGTGAGAAAAGGTATTAAGCCATGTGGCTAAACACAGATAAGAATTAACTTAAGTTATAAAAGTTATATAGTAATGAGCCTGAGCAATAGACCAAACAACTTATAATTAATGTAAGCCTCTATGTGTTTATTTGGGACTGCACAGCTGAAGGAGCCAGCGGGACAGAAACTTCCATCTACGAAAGAAAAAAGGTGGATATAGATATGATAGAATATAAAAGTAGATTATTGAGACTACTATGAAAAGAAAAGGGGAGATATAGAAATAGAGTAAAAAGGTAGATTATTAAATCTACATTTTGTTGTTTTTTTGTGAGATAGGGTTTTTCTTGAGCTTTGTCAATCTACTTTTAAATCAAAAAAGCAACTACTAGTTTTAAATATTTTGCAATGGTATGTATTTTTGAATATTGGTACAAAGTTAAAGCTATTTTCATCAGAACATAGTGTGCATACACTTCTAATTTTCTTCACGGTATTATACTTATAAGGCTCCTTAAACAATGTAATGAAAAATTCTGTCCTTGGAAGTTATTATTACCAAAGTTTTAGGGCAATATGAAATTAGTAATTAGTTACCTATTACAGTTGAACTTATCGTCATCTTAGGCATGTTTTCAAGGTCAAACAAATATATTTTAGAGAGACATGTGATGTTCAAACAATTCAGAGATCTGCTGAGTATGACTTAAGTTGTTTTAATAACATTGGTCCTTTCTTTTATGACAATGAGACATGTCTGCTCCTGGCAGCACCAACCCACTTCAGAGAAGATGGTGGGCACTGAAGACACTCCATATGGAGTTTACTTTCTTAGTAGCAAAAGTTAACCACTGAGTAAGAATGTGCTGTTGCCTTGACTAATGACAGTATGCTGTCCAAATTTGAAAAGTAGTATAATCAGGTCATCAACAATAGGCTGTCAAACTTTGCCAAGAGAAAGTCGGACATCCTTCAAAGTTCCCTGCTTCACAAAACAGTCTGTCATATATGAAAGAGTTATAGGCACAGGGTGGATACCATGGCATTGCAGAGGAACCTTGGGTGGCTATCCAGGTAGCCAGCTGTTTCTGTCATATCTCATATATTTTGGAAGTTGTCTGGTTAAACTATCTGCTTACTCAGGTAATATTATTTCCTTCTCAGGTCTCTGATGGCATTGATGACTTTATAGTAATAGTTTGCCTTGTTACCAGACACAGAAAAGAAATTCACTAATAAGGTGTAAAGTGCATAAGGTTGAGAGACATTAAAACATAGTTTTTCTAATGCAAATTAGAATTAGGTAAGTGAATTAGGTACATCCTTTAGGACTCATCAAGATAGGATAGTTATGGAGTATTTTCTCTGAATTTGTCAGTTGTTAATGAACTAGATATTGTTGATGTATTTATTGCCTGTATATACTGTATACAGCTATAATTCTTATTATACATAGTTTTTCTTATACCTTTTTTATTTTAGAATAAAAGGGAAAATGTCTTGATATCTTGTTTGTACTATAACAAATAAAGCTTGCCTGAAGATCAGAGGGTGGAGCTAGCTGCTAGTTAGCAATAGAGTTTTAGAGGTGTGTACAGAAGATAGGAAGTGATATGGCTTTGTGGAGAGAGGAATATTAGTTGGGAGGAAACTGGTTTAGTCTTTTTTTTTTTTTTTTTTTTTTTTGGCTGAGGAGTTGGCAAGGTAGGAGTTTGCTATGGCTTGCTTCTTTATGTCTTAGATCTTTCAGCATTTGGCCAGATACCTGACTTCAGGTTTTTATTACTAAGATCAATTAGATGTTATACAGCGATTATCAGTGATTATTAGCCTATGTTTCTTGATTATCCTAAATAGTTTATAATAAGAGCTAGAATTTTACCTTACATTTTTTTTTTTACATGAACCGCCTAGGTGCAATACCTTAAACAAAAGTAGAAACATATATACAACAATTTATTGTAAAAAAAATCTTAAATTGTATCAATACACAAAGTCCTTTAAACAAAAGTAGAAACATGTATACAGTGTTGTAACAAAAATGACCTTAAATTTGTATTAATATATAAAGGTCTATACTATTATAAAATACGTGAGATTAAAAGTTGATTTTTAGTTTAAAGTAGATTCAATAATCTATCATTTTTGATCATTCCTATATTCCTCAAAATATAACAAACATCATGGCCCATCAAATAACCAATAACCTCCCACAACCCAACTCTCAGGAATATGGATATTGTTTCCTCTAGACTGCTTCCTGCTGAATTTGGGCAAAGGCATTTTTAAGGTACCTGAGAAAATTTGAAATAATGACCAAGTCCTGGGAAGACTAACAGTAACCTTTGTTGATAGATATCACCTGTCAAGTTTCAGGCAGTCTCTTTTGATCAAACCAGATCCAAATCAACCTGGAACAAATACATACTCTCTTGTTTCCTGTTGAAAAATAAGAAACATTTCTTCTCTAAAGCATTTTTAATTTCCATTTGACAAATACATTTTTTGACTTTTTTAAAGTTAAGGCATTCATTAAGTATATAGGCTGGTTTATTTCCTCTGTCCCTCTTTCAATCCTATGTCTCTTAGTAGCTGTTATTTGCTTATCAGCATTCAAAAAATTTAAAATCAAAACAATAGTATATAGGATTCAGATTCCCTGTGTATTTCCCATCTCCACATGATTTTTCTTTCATTCTTACTGTTTCTTTAAAGACTTTATTATTCTTAACCTATTTATTTGTTACTATGACTGTCTATACCCAATTTAATTTTTTTCTTAAGCCTATGCACATTGTAAAACACTCTGGAATATATTTAAAGGTTTTTCTGTCTGAACCCTTTTATTGCTTATCTTTTAGTCTTTTCTGACTACATAAGCAAGCTTTAGACCGCTAAACTACACCAAGATCTTCCATGTGATGTATCAGCTTGCTCTGTCCACTTGTCAGTTCACAAAAGCAAAGCATAAAGTTTGTGGCTTGATTGGAATTACAAGACCAAGAACTGCATTCCATCTTCCTAGAGCTCTACAATGCTGATGATTGCACTGTTGCAGGCATTTTTACTTCAACAGTTTTTGTTTTTTTGTATCTACTTAACAAACTGGGTGCTCAAGGGCTCATCAGCCAGGAGAAACTTTTAAAGGAGCAGTATGTTTCCCCAACTTTCTCAGGCCGTATAAGGAACTACAGCCCCACATTGGGTGCCTGAATGTTATTGGCTGGTTTTTGATCTTTGTTCTTACTCTTTTTTCTTTTAGGGGGCCCACCACCCAACTTCCAAATAATTCACACATAAACTTTTTCTTACTTATAACCACCTGGCCTTATCTTGGTTTATTTCTCACCACTTTCCTAAACATAAATGAACAAGTCTATCTTTTGTCTTATGGGCTTTTCCCTTTTCTTATTTCTGTAAATCTTGCTATAACTTCTAGTCCATGGATGGCTGTATGGGTTGGTGACTGACCCCTAGTGTCCTTTTCTCCTTTTTCTATTGTTACTTTCCCTACTCTTTCAGATTTCGCCTTCCATGTATACTTCCATGTATACTGCCTGCCAGATCTGCCTATCCTTTCTCTTGACTCATTATTGGCCATTCAGCTCTTTATTAGAGCATCAGGTGTTATAGACAGGGAATGAATCACAGCTTCACAAAGTTGAACAAATTCAGCATAAACAAAAAAAGCAGTTTCATATCTTTAAACAAATGTTTCAGAGCATAAAAATGTAATACAACCTAAAATAATATTTTACAACAGGTTTTTGCATCTGTTTCCATCAGTTGTTGGATGAAGCCTCTCTGATGACAATTGGGCACCTATGAGTACAGCAGAATATCATTAGAAATCATTTCACTGATATTTATTTATTTATTTGCTTACTTATTTATTGTTTGATTGAGTGATTGATTGCCAGGAATGTTCATTTCTAGGTATCTGGACTATTCAGTCTCTGTGTTCTGGCCCTGTAGGCAGTGTCAGGCATGGGCTCTCCCTTAAGGCATGGTCCTCAAGCTGGACCAGTCACTGATTGGTCACTCCCATAATTTCTATACCACCTATACCCCAATACATCTTGCTGGCAGAACGAATTGTCATTTGAATGGTATGTGGCTGGTTGAGGGTTCATTCATTCCACTGTAAATCTTAAGGTAAATTTTTAATACAATGTTTTGTCAACCCAGTTTAGAGTTACAGCTTTGTCTCAATTAGTTTTTATGTGGAAGCAAGATACTAATGATTTTGTTTTGAGATGGTAAATGCCATTAACTAAGAGATGACAATAAAAGACGAGTTTACTATCGATGAATGACTTTAACGTTCCACCCAAGGTGGCAGCATTCAAAAATATCAGGCTAGCTGCTTCACAATAATTAAAGACACTAGGGAAAGGGCCTTTTAGATCAAGCAGCTAGTAA
Organism: Myodes glareolus; assembly: GCF_982192425.1. Classification (NCBI taxonomy): domain Eukaryota; kingdom Metazoa; phylum Chordata; class Mammalia; order Rodentia; family Cricetidae; genus Myodes; species Myodes glareolus. Next base: position 59,448,753 of record NC_142033.1, on the reverse strand, counting down.
GCTCCCTTCATGATGAACATTTCTAACAAATGACTAAAATACCCTATGAACCATGGAAATCTCATCTAAGTTTGAAGTCCTTGGGATGTTGCTTGGCAACATGTAATCAAAGCAAATATAAGTAATGAGTTTGGCCAAGATAAGAAGGAACAATGCAAAACAACTAGAAAATGTTGCTTTTTTCTTTGAAAACCACAAGATCAACTTGTTCAGTATGTGACTCTGTATATCCTTGTATGTTTCTTTTGATAAATCATACACCTTTATATTAATTTGGTAATGACTGATCCAAGCTCTGAAATCTGGCTTGTATGACCTTCTGATCTATGAAATAATCATTAGCTAAATAGAAGTAAGCAAAATTGTCCTTAAATGTTGCAAGGAGAGGGCATGCTTCTTCATTCAGGCTGCCCAGCTAACTTAGCCCCAAAATAACCACATAAAAACTGTATTAATTAAAACACTGCTTGGCCCATTAGCTCTAACTTTTTATTGGCTAACTTTTACATCTCAGTTTAACACATCTCTTTTTATCTCTGTATCGCCACGTGGCAGTGGCCTACCAGGAAAGATTCACTACATCTGTCTCTGGTGGATCCATGGTGTCTCTCTCTTTCCCCATCTCTTCCTCCCAGTATTCAGTTCTGTTTCCCCGCCTACCTAAGTTCTGCCTTATCAACTAGGCCAAGACAGATTCTTTATTCATTAACCAGTGAAAGCAACACACAGACAGAAGGAACTCCCACATTACTTAAACTTATACTTGTTAATAAAATACAAAATTATATTTAGTATTCTGAGAATTAAATATTCTAATGTATCTGGTTTTTGCTTATTTGTATATCTATTATCTGTACATTAATGTGAGTATGTCTCTATCTCCATGTGTATGTGTTTGGATGTGTGTGTGTATGTGTGTGTGTATGTATGTATGTATATATGTGTTTGTAGGCATAAGAGCCAACTAATTTTCTCCTTCTACTATGTGAATTCTGGGTACAGAATTCAGGTTGCCAGACTTGATGGAAAGCACCTGTATCTACTGAGCCATCTTACTAGCCCTAATTAAATATTTTAAATAAAGTTTATATAGCCAAGCGGTACCTTCACAGTGAGGAGACATAGGCTGTTTTTTTTTGCCTTCAAAACCAGTAAAGGATTATGAACAGAATGAGCAAACCATGGGGAGGCGTAGCACTATTATCTGAACAACCAACATGAATAGCCTTTTTGCTTTCAATAATCTTTTCATTCATCTCTTACTGAGCCTTTCTTTCATTTTTTCATAAATTCTAATTTAAGCATTTCATCTTTTTTGAAACATCAGTTCTCTGATCTTCTGGGTCCAGGTTCACAGATGAGTATATTCTATTTACCTGCCATACCCACACAAATGAACAGTGGGGAGCCACACAATTGCTGACATTACATTGAGAATCTTTGCCCCAAGTGACTCTTATGTTAAAATTCTAAAAGTCTAAATTAATCTCTCTAAACTAAGTATACTCTTAAAATATGAGTAATAGAAACCAATTTTAACATGGAAATTTTTGTCATAAACAGAAGCTGAAACCAAATTTGATTAATAAATCCATACAAAATTATTTAGGATCATATACATTTTAATTTGCTACTTAAAGTTTGATGCCTAGAAGTGTACCAAATCTGAAAGCTATAGTAAACTGTGATTAAATTAATTAGTATACCAATATAAACCTATTCTGCACAATGCAATGCTGTTATTTTGCTTGTATTTTATGAAAATTGCCTGTTCTCTTCATCCCTTTCTAAGTATTAAGTAGGAAGAGGGGAGATTTTCCAGATTAGATCTAAGCTTTGTGTGAAATACTAATGTTTGAATGTGATATTCTAATAGAAGTTATTGGAAGCATTGTACTACAAGCTATCTTTCATTTAAAAGAATATTTTTCACATTCATTGAAAACACACTGAAATACATGCTTAGAGTCATGTCACTTTATGTTTTTGTTTCGCATCAGAGAAAACACCAGAAAGTTTCCTTCTTGGGAATACCTAAATTTGATTTGCATAATGCAGTGAAGTTTAAGACCACCCTGCCCACCTCGAAATTCCTGCCTTGTACTCTGTCCCGTGCTCCTAAAACCAGAAAAATCTTGATTCTTTGGTGATGTTTCAAACTGTAACAGGCCACTATTATGTAGTAGTAGTCAGAAATAAGAATTTATTGGGAACTATTGAAATTCTGCATTTTATAATGAGCAGAGCTTAGTAGAGTCACTCAATCTTCATATTCAGTATCTCCTTCTTTATTCTTTACTGAATGGATGGGTTTGAAAGATCATCCCACAGTTTATTTCATTCTTAATCAAAATATTTGTGCTGACTAATTTTTTTGTCAACTTGTTACTATCAGAAGTTATCTGGGGACTGGAACCTCAATCAAGTAAATGTCTCCACCCAGATCACCTATAGACTAGTCTGTGAGGGATTTTCTTGATTAGTGACTGATTTGGGATGCAACAGCCCATTGTGGATGATGATTCCACCCCAGGTAGATGATCCTGAATTATTTAAGGAAGCATCTGAGCAATCCAGTAAGAAAGTAAACTAGTAATCAACACTATTTCAGGACTTCTTCTTCAGGTCCTGTCTCTGGGTTCCTGCTTTGACTTCTAGCTGGGACTTTTCTCAGTGATTGACTGTGACCTAAAATATATGATGAAACAAGGCATGTTCTTGCTATGGTGGTTTGAAAGAAAATGGGCACTAAAGGGAGTGGCACTATTAGGAGGTGTGGCCTTGTTGGAGGAAGTCTGTCACTGTGGGGGCAGGCTTCAAGGTATCTTTTGCTCAAGTTTTCCTCAGTGTGTCAGTCAATTGTGTTCCTATTGCCTGCAAGATGTAGAACTCAGCTCCAGCACCATGTCTGCTTGTATACTACCATGCTCCCCACCATGATGATAATGGACTGAACCTCTGAAGCTGTAAGCGAGCCACCCCAATTAACAGTTTTGTTTATAAGAGTTGCCATGGTCATGGTGTCTCTTCAGAGCAATAAAAGGCCTTAACTAAGACAGAAGTTGGTACCAGGGACTGGGGTATTGCTGTGATAGGCCTGACCATGCTTTTCTGTGGAATAATATGGACTTTGGTTCTTTGGGTTAGGAAAGCAGTGGAGTGCTTTAAGCACTGCTTAATGGGGCGTACTAGCTGAAGCATGAAAAACAATTGTGTTGATAATGACTTGAAATACTGAGAACTGGCTCAAGAGGTTTCAGAGAAGAGTTTTAGTATGTTGCCTAGGGATTGGCCTTGTGATATTTTGGTGATAAGAGTGATTGCCTTTTGTCCTTGTTGAATAGTCTGCCTAAGGCTAAAAGGAAGAGTTTTAGATTAATTCCATTGGCAGAATAAATTTCAAAAGGGCCTAGTATAGACTCTGTCCTGTGGTTTTTAGTGGTAACTCCAATGAAGGAGAAAAAAAGCACCAGGAAGTGGGAAAGAGCAAAATTCTATGTTCAAGGAGATAAATGAATTAAGAAATAAAATAAAAGAAGTTTTAAAATAAAAGAAAGGCTAAGATCCCACTTATCTAGGTTCCCAATTTGTTAAAAGAAAATAAAGGAACACTTAGAGTTGGGTATGGTTGTGCTCACATTTTATCCAAATACTGGGAAGGAAGAGGCTTACTGATCTCTGAGTTTGAGAATAACCTGTTCTACAGAGCAAGTTTCAAGACAACCAAGCTTAAGCAATGAAAGACAGAATGCTGTAAATGTAATTGGATAACGGGGGCACGTTCCAGCCCCAGCAAGGAGCAGAACTTGGAAGCATTGACCACGTTATTGATTCTGACTTTAGAGTTAAGGACAGAGGAAAGGAGTTAAGGAATAAAGCCACTGAGGCCAGACTTGTGTCAGGGGTGTCCTTGAATGTAGTTCTAGTAGAAAGGCCATTGTGTGAAGCTGTAAAGTTGAAGACTGAATTGCCTTGGAGAGCCTGAGATGTTAGAGATGCCAGAATTGTGGGATATCAGCTCAGGAGAGCTGCTAACAGGAGTACAAGCAGTCTGAGAGAAATAAGCATGTTACAGTCAATAAAGTTGAATGGAAGTGGAGATGTGGAGAGTCTCTTGATGACAGACATGGATATGCAGAGCTTAAATTTTGTGCATCTGAGTTTTGGTCTTACTCTTGTCCAGTATTTTCTCACTATGCTACGTTCCCTGTGTTTTGGAATGGTAGTACATATCCTGTGCCAATGTGTGTTGGAAGTATGTGATCTGCTTTATGATTTTGATTTTTATAGGGGATTACAGTTAAGAGATTGCAATGTATCTCAGAAGAAACTTTGGACTTTAAAGCAAGTTTGAGACGCCTATAGACTATGGATATTTTTGAAGTTGGACTGAACACATTTTTTTATACTTTGATTTGGATATAAACCTTTGGGGGCCAGGAAGTGGAATGTGGTAGTTTAAAAAAAGGGGGGGGGGTCCCTAAAGGGATTAGCACTCTTAATAAGTGTGGCCTTTTTGGAGAAAGTATGTCATTGTGGAGTCAGACTTTGAGATCTCTTTTGCTCAAGCTTCCCTCAGTCTGATAGATATAGCACTCTCAGTTTCAGCACCACATCTGCCTGCATTCTTCCATACTCCTCACTATGTGATAATTTACTGAACCTCTTAAATTGTAAGTGAAGCACCTCCATTTAAAGTTTTCCTTATAAGAATTGTCATGGTCATAGCGTCTTTTCATGCCGTAAAAACCAAACAAAGATACTTGTTTAGTAACGTTTCATTGTGGTGTCTTGTGATAGCAATAGAAAACAAACAAAGCAATATTTCTAATATATATTTATTCATGAGAGGATACATTAAGTGTGATAAGGCAGCCTAGTGTTAGCATTTAACATAGACAGTGGTAAGCTTGTTTAATGGAATATATTTATGGTGACTGCATACTCTTCCACAAAATGAGGTTCCATGTACATTTAATAATTTTCATATCAATTCACTACTAGGCCTTTCCAATTATAAATGACATGAGAAACGTTTCCTTGTTATAGAAAATAAGTATATAAAAGTTCTTAAAAATGTAATTAATTTGTTAGGATATATTCTTGTCCTAACAAATTAATTATCTATATTATTTTATTTTTTATATATTTATATATATAAATTATAAACATTTTATATATTTATTTATATATTTTTTATGTAATTATAAATTTATATATATATTTTCATCCCACTGACACACATAATTTTGTCAACCAGAAGTTATGGAGAAATTCATCTTCCATCATATATATATATATATATATATATATATATATATATATATATATATGTTTTACATAGTGCACTCTCATTTTCATTTAGAATTAAAGTTTACACTTACTTCTTAGCTATATAGGAAAAAAAAGAGCATCTTGCTTTAATTAAAAGTATAATGCAATCTGAAAAATTTGAAGTATAAACATCAGAGCAGAAAGGATTTTCCATCAGAAGTCTGGTTGGTATTAGAGTGACACAGTTGTACATTCTCTTGTGCCATATCAGCGGGAGTCACAGAGGGGGTCACTTTGAAGAAGGTCACCGCAGACAGGGTCTGATTTCCAGAGTCTTAACACAGTGGTATTTCAAAATCCATTCTGCAAAGGTTTTCTGTGAATAAAATACGAAACATGCATAGAACTCTTAGATAACAGGGAGCTTATAGTTCATTATAACAGCAATTTAAGCATGGTTTTGCCATCAGCTAAGGAAGTTCTGAAAAATAGTTTGAGAAATGAAATGGCACTTAGTGGGCAGAAGCAAAAAAGACTGTGCCTCTTACCTTTTAACTCTGCAGTTCTTTATAAAAGGGACACACTGTCAAGCCTCAGCAAAATTTCTTTGAGAGATATTAACCATGAGATAAAAATATTGTACCCATGGGACTCTCAGTGATCCCCACAAAATCTGTGTGTCCTGGTCCATTTTCTGCTCATCAAAATCCCAGAGACTGAGTAGTTCTTAAAGAAGACTAATTTGTTTCTTGTAATTCTGGCCACAGGGGAATCCAGTTAAGTTGCAAACATTGGGGAGCTGCCTTCTGTCATCCATGATGGAAAATGAGAGGACAGGAGGGACCAGAACTGCTTTGTACAAGCCTGCTCATGTGATTGCTGAGCACCACTAAGAAAATGGACATTGACTGACTCATGTAGGTATGAGGTCCTGGTGTCCACGCCACTTCTTGTCAGCCTCCACTTCTTACTAGAGTCGCATTAGAGACTTGTGTGCAACATGTGACATTTGGGGGCATTTCCAGACAGTTGTGATGGAATGAACTTCTCCCTTCTCTTTATTCCCATCTCTCTCCCTTCTTCAAACATACACACATGCAAGCACAGATTCAGTCCCATGTAAATATCAAATATTTAATCATAAATCTCTCTAATGACTTAAATGAATTCCATGTAGTTCAAGTTGATGCCTATCATGGAAGGATGAGCAATGTTCTGGCCAACTAGTCAGGTTCCCGGAAGACTACATAGGATGAGAACCAAAGGCCAAATACTGTCTCTCTTTCACGCTCACATTTTCTCCTCTAATACACTCAATTTATTTCAACATACATCACCATGATTTCGATTCATTTATTCATCTAGATGCTGTGTGCCTTCAAAACACACCATGCCTAGCTGAGATTGGATCTTGGAATATCTTAATTCCCCGTATCTAATTAGTAAAATGAAGAGTGAGTAAGCACTATGAATTTGCATTCATTCCCTCCACAGTCTCAGTCATCCAGAAAATTGATGCTGGTGAAATGGACCAGTCAAGTCTCACACGAAAAAAAAAAAAAAAAAAAAAAAAAAGAAAAAAGAAACTACTCTAAGATTTTTTTTTTTTTAAACAGGAAGAAATTTAAAACAGGAATAGTCACTTAAAAAACAATTGAAACTGCTCTGGGAGCAGAGACTCGGTAAGAACCTATTAACTTCCAGGAAATGAGGAGGTAACGTAATTGAGTGTAGACACTGCCAATAATGTCTGCTGCTGTCAGCGGCAAGGCAGGCGATTGGGAAGTTTGCTCAGAACCTGTTGAGAACTTCCCCTCCACCCCGCCAGCATTTCTGCCAACTTCTGCTCTAAGGGAATGACTGTGTGGGCTTCTTTCTCTTCGTGTGCTACATTTTTCGAAAGTGTCCCATACCAGGAGACCCGAACCCTAACCCAACTAGCCGGGAAGCTGGGAAAGTGTGCTCGCAGGTTCCACGCTCAGCATACAACACTGAGAAGATAGATGAGGTGAAAATAGAATCTAAGTTCCCATGGTTATTTCTAAATCCTGGGCATTTTCACTTTATATTTTGCTCCTTGATGCAGCATAGAGAGAATTCCGGCAGCTGTGTCGACCTCCCCTTTCCTCTTCCTTTGTTACATTAGCACTTTAGGAGAGAGTTTTGAGGCGTGCTCAAGAGAGCGCGGAGTTCTGGGGCCAGGGCTGTACTGAATGAAAGGGGCATGTGGACCCTATCAGTCATACTGTCAGCAACAGTGAATACCCAAGACTGCAGGCAGAACACTGGGGAGTGCCAGGCGCCTGGTAGAAAGAAAGCCAGTGAAGCATAGATTTGGTTTGTTTTGTTTTTAGTGTGTTTGAATAGCCAAGTGAACTTGCTAGACTTAGGCTGAAGTCAGAGAATTAACAAGGAGTGTTTAAGTGGGAATCGCAGATGTGGCAACAGAGGGCCCAGATCAAGATGCTGTGGAATGTAAGTAAAAAGAAATCATGAAGAGGCCCTGCACTGTGAGATTTTCAGATAACCTCACTGGGTACAGCGGTGTCACTAAAGCTGCCAGGACTGACAGACTTCTTATGGGATCCAGTCACTCCGTGTTTATGGTTTTTTGGCATTATGTAATAACCAACCTGTCAGTTTTCCAGTATTTCCTGTCTCATTGCAATTTATTTTAACCAATTTCCTATGCATATAGAGAATTGTTTTTCTTAACTTATCAGCAAATTAAATATGTCAGTGTTCAGCCCATGCTAAGCGATGTGACGTTTTGGAGAATTATCTCCAAATTATATTCCTTAAGGAATTCTAGACCAATAATGCATTTTGTGATTAAAATGGGAGATATCAAAGTATTCACCTATCTCCAATAATTTTCAGTTTCTGTTTATTGATAACAATTTCCTGTAAATGTAGATAGCTTATTGTTTGAGGGCCATATATTATCTCACACCTTCTCAAATTTCACAGTAGCATGGAACTAGTCAAAAACAATGTTCAAGTAAGTGAATATAGGTGTTTCCAAGAAACAGTTTAATTAACAATTAAATTCAAATGTCTTATAACATCTATGTCTCATAAAATATTATTTTGGTTTATTTTCAGAAACTTGTGAATGTGAAAAGATCTTCTTAGCCACTGCATTATTACAATACAGTCTGCATCCTTACTCTGACGAATGAGCTCTGGCTTCCAAACGTTGCTTCAATCCAGCATTATCAGTGAATATGATCAAAGTGCATTATATACATGAATGAAAATGTCACAATAAAACCTGTTATTTGTGCAATTAACTAAGATAATAAAAATGTCGAGAAAACATTTTGTAACTGTCAAGAGTAATATTTTATTACTGATCACTGTATTAAAGATTAATGAAAGCTATCATCTATCTATATCTATCATCTAATTAATTTTTTTAAAAGAAAGGTATTCAATTTAACTGTGATAGATGTATATAAGCATACATTCAAACCATAAACTTTATGAAAGATGAAAAGCAATTAATATTTCAACCTAATCTTAACTAAAATATGATTAATATCTATAAAACAAACATATTTTAAAGATTTGTTATGAAAATTAATGTAAAAGATACTGTAAATTGTTAAATATGCATTGAAATGTTTAAAGGTTTGAGTATGGTTTTTCATTAAGAGCCATTGTTAAAGTAATAGCATATTTTACTTTACAACATAATGTAGCTACCAGAAAACTTACAATTGCGACCATGGCTCCATTTTTATGTCTGTTGGGCAGAAATAATCTAGACACACAGCTAAGTTTCATTTCCTGACTTCTCTTGCAAATTAGTCAGAAAAGGTGACTGAAGTCAGGCTAAAGGAATGCCGTAGTGAGCCAGGAATTCATAAGCGTGGCACATGAACATGGCCCACTTTTCTGCTATCGCCATCATTGTAACTGAATGTACGGAGCTCCAAGGATAACTTGGAGGGTTTAGGATACGCTGGCACAGAAAGTGAATACTGAGTCTGCTCTGAATCAGCTTACCTGGAGAACCCACAGCCCAATATCTCCTGCTTTACATTGTAATGTGAACAATAAATCAAATTTTATTATAGAAGCCATTGAAACTTATCAATTTCTTTTCAGTTGTTATTCGACCCAAATTAATTAAATAACCTTCAGAAATAAGTCAGTGGAGGCAGAATAAAACACAAGACAGGATTATATCTTTCTGCTGAAAACACTTTGATAATGGGAGAAATATAAAGCAAATATTTCAGACTCATAAATTAAAGTCAACCTAGGACTGCAATCAGAGAGAAGAGAAACAAACAAACCAATCCTGTGTTTGCATGAACACACAGCCTGCAGGCAGTTTGCAGATTACAGGATAGAAAAAGAAGACAAACAAAACTGGGTGGTTTTGTTGAGTACAAGAAACAGAGATCAGACTTGAGAGAGGCCAGGGCAACTAGAATTTGAAAGAATTAGGAGAGGTAAGAGAGAGAGAGAGAAGAAGTGGTAACTCTCTACTGAGCTAGAGAGAATCCTCCTCACTGGCCTAACAGATGAAATGAAGTTATCTAAACCAGAGGGAAGAGATGCTTATATGGACTAGACAAAAGGAAACTAATGCTCATGATGAGAGCTGGGAAGAACACACAGTTCTATGAGGTAAAATAAAAAGATATATTAAAGTCAGTTGATGGTGGCACATGTCTTTAATCCCAGTACTCAAGAGGCAGAGGTATGTGGATTTCTGTAAATTCAAGGCCAGCCTGGTCTACAAGAGCTGGCTCCAAGACAGGTTCCAAAGTTACAGAGAAACTCTGTCTCAAAAAACTAAAAAATTAAAAAAAATAAAAAAGGAACAATCAATAAACTATTTATGTAGAATGTGTTGCCTACTGTTTGATGTCTTAGCTCTAGAATAAATGTTCTCCTTAACCTAATCTGAAAATCTGGAAAAACTCAATGTAATTACAAAAATAAAAAACAAAACTTAACTGTTCCCTAAATCAAGATAAAATGCTATTCTTAAAGGAATGGAGAAAAGCCACAAGACCAGTAATACAGAAATTATAATTCCAGTACCCAATAAAATCTCCAAGTGTGCAGGCCCTGCACCTCACCTGGGTAACAGCACAATAGAGCTAACCTTGTTGGTGGAGGTGTGGGTGAGCCAGTCCCAAACCTGTTCGTGTGGGAGAGCTGTCCTCACTACTCCTGTCATGTGATCATGTAGGAGGGTGTGAGATGCTCCCCGTTATTCCTCACCCCTCACTGCCTGCCACAAGTGAGGAAGCTGACCTTCCTCCTTGCCAACTTCAGCACTCAGGAAATGGCCTTGCCCCTCTCCTAGGCAGCATAGCAGAGCAGCCTGTGGTGGGAGGTAATGGTGATCCAGTCCATCTGTTCTGAGCAAGGGAGAGCTGTCCCCATTATTTATTGGATATGTGGCAACATAGGCAGAGGAGAGATGCCCTTCCCTACCTCCTGCCCATCATTGCCTGAGACATATGGAGGAGCTGTCTTTGGGGTGACAGGAGAATGAGGGCTTTTCCTCTCCCTCATCAGCTGCAGCAATCTGGAGAATGGTGGCCCCTGTATTTCACCAGGGCAACACAGTAGAACTAGCCATAAAGATGTAGGTGTGGGAGCATGACTCTGAAAGTGTGAAAGTAGAAGAAAACCTCACCCATTGCTCAATTCTGCAAGATATAATCAGCCAGGATGATCCTGGAGAGCTTACCCTGGCTGTGAGAACAAGGGAGAACTGGTGGATGGGTGGGGAATAAAATGTGCAGTAGCCAGGCTCAGAACCCGGGTTATGACTTGTCCCAACTCAAGATTTACCCCATCTATGAACTACTAGAACACCTGAAGGGACCTAATCTACAGACCCAAAGCTGCAGGATATCCACAACACAGGCCAATAACAGGATAACCAAGATGACTCTTAGTGAAAGTCCAGCATTGTTACTGTAGTAAAAATCAGAAGCCTCAAACCAGACCAATGCCTCTTTGCAATGAACACTTGTAAGTAAAGATATATGGACAAAGATATTATGTCACTCACTGTGTCACACTGCAGCTTCCATGATGAGAGTTTTCCTGCCCCCTTTATTAGCTTAAATTCTCTCTCTCTCTCTCTCTCTCTCTCTCTCTCTCTCTCTCTCTCTCTCTCTCTCTGTGTGTGTGTGTGTGTGTGTGTGTGTGTGTGTGTATGAGGAGGGGAGAGGATGGATGTAAAGGGATGAGGAAATGAATGGGATCAAGATACACAATGTAAAAGACTCATAGAATAATTAAAAAGAAAGAGAAAACACATAAAGAATCTCTAAACATGTAAATAACTGAGGTATGAAAATAATCTCCAGCAGAAACTCAAGACCTGAAATAAATGATGGGATGAGAAGATATAAACATTATGGTATCTGCTATACAATTCTGCCTATGCCCCCCCCCCAAAGAGAAAGAAATATGGCCATGGCGAAGACGATATAAATGATACTCAAGAAGCAATTCTAGGGAGGAAAAAGAAAACATCCAAAACCAAAACACACACTGGAGTGATGGTTGGTGGGCCTTGTGCAATGAAATAACTCAATTAGCCTAAAGACAAAACAGCATAAACTTTCCAAAATATAAAAAACAATAAGAGAGACTTCAAGCATGTAATTCTAGCGTCAGTTATCTCTACAATACAACTATGAGTTGTAATCAACAGCAGGTATGTAAAGGAGGCAGGAAGAAGAAACATTTAGAATTGTCAATGAACTGAGTAAAGGAAACGCAGAAGACAAGGAATGAATAGCATGTATTATTATTTTAACTAGAAAGAACACAAACTGTTAGGTAATGCAGATAGAAATAAACAGGGTAGTGAAATCTCATCATAAAAATATGTGAGATAGTAGAAAAATAAAACAACACCTTAAATACGCATGCATATATCTGCTTAAATATTTATATATTCTTATATATTTATAAGCTTACATGTATGTGATTATAGAGTTTTTGTGGTGTACCAGTATCTTTCAAAATAAAAGTAATCAAGACATAATTTCTTAAAATTTCAGCAATTAAACTGAGAGAATCCATTGCTAATGACTATGAACTAAGGAAAGGTAAGTGGATCCTTCGGGGTTAGTAAATGAGTTGTGTAGCAATTTGTATCTAGAGAGAGAAATGAAGGATGCTAATCATGTTAAATATGTTTCTTTGGTAAAAGGCAATGTGTATAAACAAAATAGCACTAAATGCAGAGAAAACAGAAATAGCACAGGGACGTTTCTTGAAATCCAGATGTGTATTTCATCTGAAAGTAAACTCTGAACGCTAGGCCAACTATTAAAAAACACAACTGAAGCATATCAATGACCTCTAAATGAAAATACAACGTGATTAGTGCACATATAGAATAAAACATCAAATGAATCAGTAAACAGGTAGACAATGTCATAGTAGACAAAAAAACAACAAATAATGAAGCACTAAATGTAAATTTTAGCAAATAATTATATTAATGTAAAAGTGTGATCTTCCAATCAAGTCAGATATTGTCATATTAAGTAAAAATTAAAACTTTGAAGTTATCATTTGCTTTACTAAACATTTTAAATATTAATGAGTTCATAGACTAACAACAAAGTTGCCCAGAGGGAAAATTTTAGATTACATGCATCTAGAACTTTCTTGTGTCTCTATAAATCTGTTAGAAAGGGAGACGGTGTAGAAAAGCAAAGCAAGGTCAAAATATATGCTAAACAGGAATCAAAAACATTAAATTTATGAGAAAAAATAAACAGACACCCAAATAGAGAGCTAGGCAAAACTAACATAGTAAAAATGGTCATTATATCCAAAGTAATCTACAGATTCTTTAAAGGACAATGTTCAGTCATGTAGAAGGTTCTTCTGTCTATGTATTACTTTCATTGGTTAGATAAAAGCCTTGGCCTTTTGATAGGGAAAAACTTAGATAAGCAGGAAGACAGAACTGAATGCTGGGAGGAGGAAGGCAGACAGGAAGAGTTACCACAGAGTTGCCAGAGTCAGACATGCTGAATCTTTCCCGGTATGCTACAACCTCATTGTGACATACAGATTACTAGATATGGGTTAAAGCAAGATGTGAGAGTTAGCCTAGAAGAGGCTAGATATGATGGGCCAGGTAGAAATTAAATTAATCTAATTTTTGTGTGGCTATTTCGGGGGCTAAGCTAGCTGGGCAGCCGGGAGCTGGGCAGAATGCAGCCCATCCCTCCTCGTACAACAGTTCAGCTTCTTAGAAAACACAAAAATTCAGAACAGCTGAAATTATCATTAGTAATAAAGGAACTGCAGGAGGTATCAGTATCCCAATTTAAGTTTTACTACTGAGCTTTCATAAGAAAAACAGCAAAAACAGCAAATGTGTATTGACACAAAAATACACATGTTGTTCAATGGAATCGAATTAAAAAGCTGAACAAAAATCCACACATCTATGGACACATGATTTTTTTTTTCAAAAGAAGCCAAAAAATACACACTGAAAAAAAAAGATGCATCTTCAACAAGCAGTGTGGTCAAAATGCATGGTAGCAGTTAGAAGAATGCAAATAGACCCATTGTTAACACCCTGCAGAAAAATCAACTCCAAACCGATCAAAGATCTCAACATAAAACCAGAAACACTAAAGCTGATAGAAGAGAAAGTGGGAGTAATAACTTTGAACCCATTGGCACGGGAACAAATTTTATGAATAGAACACCATTAGCAGAGGCACTAAAATGAATTATTAATAAGCGAGACCTTGTGTAACTGAGTAGCTTCTTCATAGCAAAAAATCACAGCCATTTGGAAAAAGTTGCACCCTACAGAGTTAGAAAATATTTTTTACTAACTGCACATCTTATAGAGCCCTAATATCTGAATATATAAAGAACTCAAGAAACTAGATATTAAGAAAACAAATAACATAATCAAAAAATAGGAACAGATCTAAACAGAGAATTCTCAATAGAAAAAAATCAAATGACTGAGAAAACACTTATAGAATTGTTCAACTTCCTTAGCCATCAGGGAAATGCAAATCAAAACTACTTTGAGATTTCATCTAATAACCTGTCAGAAAGGATAAGATCAACAAAACAAGTTAAAACTCATGTTGGAGAGGATATGGAATACAGGAAAAACCAATTCATTGTTGATAGGAATGCAAACTCATAAAAATACCATTGAAACCAGTATAAGAATTCCCCAGGAAGATGGGAATTTATCTACTTCAAGGTTCAACATACCACTCGAGTATATACCCAAAGAATGCTTCCTCTTTTCACACAGACACTTCTTCAACCATGTTGCTCTTATACTCATAACAGCCAGAAATTGGAAAAACCTTGATGTCTTTCAGTAGAAGAATGGATAAAGAATATGTAGTACATTTAGACAAAGGAGTCTTACTCAGCCATTTTTTTAAAGTGATAGCATGAAATTTGCAGGCAAATAAAAGAAACTAGAATCATCCTGACTGAAGTATCCCAAATACAGAAGGCAGATATGGTAAGTATTCTCTTATATGTGTATATAAGCTGTTGAATCAATGAAAACCAAGCTATAATCCATAGGTGTAGATTAAAAGACAAGAGAAAGCATATAGTTCTCATTAGGAAAGGGAATTGTAACAGACAGATATGGATGGGGGGAGATGGAATGGAAAGATCTAACAGGGAAGGGGTGGGAAGAGAAGGAGTGAATATAGGAAGAGACAATTAAAATTAAGAGATATTTGAGGGGCAATTTGAAAACTTAATACAGTAGAAACTTCCTATACTATATACTTATATGAGACAATCTAAATGAAATCTCCAAATAATGGGGGAGGCAGAGTCCCAAATGGCTATCTCTTGCCACTAAATGAAGTTCTAATCCTGAGAGATTGTGTTACATCTAGTTGAACTATTGCCCAGAGTGGCCCCACAGGAATCGCCAGACAACTGAGGCTGTTGCCAAGGCAATAGGTTACTCTATGCAAACTGAGAGCAAGGCCCTATTGTTGAAAGCAACACCTGTAGAACCCACTGAACATAGTGATGTTGAGCTGGTACTTATATAGAACCTTCACCTCTACATTCCAGTGTCATTGGTACAGCTAAGTACTCTCATGCCATAAGGACAGAAACACAACACCAAGCCCGGCACAAATTCTTTATTTACAATAGTGTACTACCTGCAAGATGTGCTAAGACAATGATGGCACCAAGCTTATAGGAGTAACCAACCAATAACTGACTTGACTTAAGGTCCACTCTTTAAGATGGGACCCATACTTGACACTGTTTGGTTTAATAAGAACCTGAGACTAGACACAGGGACCTGTGGTAAATTCAATTAATCCTGATTTAAAAAGGGGGAAAATATGTGGTGATAAAATGATTGTTAATGATAGTCTGCTATACATTTGTTCCTTGTTCAGGCATTATCAAAGCAACTTCCTTTTGCAGTAAATGGGAACGAATAAACAGACCCACAGTCATACCTTACACAGAGAGCAAGAGACCTTGGAACACTCAGTTTAAATGGGATGACTACACTAAATCCCTCCCCGTAGAGCTCCAATGACCTCCATGGTCCCAATATATTCAGAATATCTTGTCCATTTCTCCTACCTATGTAGATCCATGTATGTCTCTTATATGGTCCTCTTTGCTGTCTAAGTTCTCTGGGGCTGTGGACTGGTTTTTCTTTGCTTTATTTCTAAAAGCACTTATTAGTGAGTACGTATTACATTTGTTTTTCTAGGTTGCAAAATTATGTGATTATACACAAGAACACCTCTCTCTCTCTCTCTTTCTCTCTCTCTCTCTTCACTGAAATTGAAAGTGGAAAAGAACTCTACTGAATTTTTCTCTCAGACAAACAAGTACAGTTAAATACACAAAGGAGTTAGAGACATGTAGAGATAGGAAAAAGGGAAAAAAAAGTAATTTCTTAATTTCTTTCTTAGGCTATCCTTCTAGAGTCCAAGGGTGAACATCTGTGGAAACTGAACCCTAGAGCAAAGGATGTCTTCATTTGTTTTGTATTTATTTCACTTTCTTTCCACTCCATCCAACTGTTAGAAGTGTCTTCAATGGGTGGCCACTAGGTTTTACTTTTTAATGATTTCTTGTGTTTTAATACATTTTTTCAAACCACAGGATATTTTCTTTAATCTATTCAATTAAGTGAGCCAGGAATTTGAAAGATACTATTTTCTAACTTCCTTTCTGATGAATAATTACTGCCACAAAGGAATTAGGTAGTAGGAGGTGGTTTTGTCTGGGCCATCTGCTCTGTGTGGGAACAAAAGGAAGATATTAAACTTTAAATTAGCTATTGCTTCATAGAACCAAAAGATGAAAGGAAATCAACACTAAGTGGAAGATATTCATCAATTCTTATCAATCAAGTGTTGCCTAGAAAGAGGATATTGGGGAGCAACCATATTCTTCTGTTCCTTGATCATCATAAGTTTAGTTGAAATGGAGACAGGAAATCAGTAAATAACATACGCTTCTTCCTCAGATTAATAGACTTCTAGTTTTCTCCAAATAATATGCACAAATTTCTCTCTTTAATATGCACCTGAAAAATATCTAATAAAAAGATAAGAACTATCTTTCATTATACACACCAACTCAAAGGAGATTCTCATTTCCATGACAACTTGGTCATTAGTCAATGGAGAAAAAATAAGCGTTTACGATTTCATGCATTTAGTTTAGAAATCGTTCCCTGCGTTTTGATCATTAAGAGAACAGTTAATTTTAATGAAGAAATTACTTTTTTGCTTCTGTTTCCTGTAGAAGCAAGCATAATGTTCATAGGGAAAATGAAATGAATATTTATATACCTAGAAATGTCTACACTTTTAACATAATTCCTTTTTCAACAGAATTAGAGAAACCAGATTTTATGCAAAGACAGTAAAGACCCCAACGGATGTGGTAAAAGCAATGCAGTTGCTGTGAAGAGCATAGCTTCAGAATCAAGCAGAGTTCCTGTGAAAGTTATATTACCTAAACTTTAAAAAATGAAAAATTTCTTTACATCCCAGTTTATCTTTCTATAAAAGTGGAAAGTGGTAATAATTGCGTAAAACATAAAGTACAGAATACAATGTAAAACAGGCATCTCCAAAATGTAGGCGAAGAGGGACTGGATTGTGACACATGGGTAGAGTATTTGCTAAGCTTGTCTGAGACCCTGGGATCAGTCCCCAGCCCCTTTCCATATCCCCTATACACATTCAAATGGATAATTCAGGAGAAAGTAACTCTATTGAAAAGTAGTACAAATTATAAAAATGTAGAAACATTCTATTTTGCTAGTGATTAAATATAATATACTTACAGCTTTCATATGACAAATTAAAAAGCTATTAGATTATTTAGTGTCAGAGAGAGAAAGAGAAGCAGAAGAAGGTCACAATCTGTCTTAATATAAAATTAGAGCCACATTTTGGGACAGAATAAACAAAGTGACTGAGAAATTAAAAGATATATTTACTCTTTCATCTATTAATTTCATAACTACATGGCTGTGTCTCCATCCCAGAGACACACTGACAGAAGTCTAAGCCGTGGATGATCAAAAGATACTTATTGCTGTGATGTGTGCGATAGTAAAATATTGGATTGATGTAAAAATCTGCATGCAGATAACTGTTCAACTGTGTTACAAAATACAACGTTGTTTTAAGACAAGTGAAGTTTGTGTCTGTGAACTCATGTTGAGTGATAACCCTTACATACTTTATTAGGACTAAGAAAAGCTCAATGCAATTCCTTTATAGTTTTTGTAATCATAAACATACACACATACATGTACATATACACATATTTGCATATATGCATACATTAAAGAAATGTATTGGGTTCAATAAAAAATACAACTTATATTAGTTAACGTAACATTTTAGAAAATATTCAGCAACATCTCTTGTACACAAACAGTGTTAATTGATTATTATTACTTCTGTGAGTAATATTTAAAGCTAACATGCACGAACTGATGACAGAACTGTGGTTGTCTGACAGTAAATAAAAACATAATGGAGACAATTGCAAGGAGATAAGTTGCCGTGGGGAACCTTCCACTATATTAATTGTATTATTTTATAAAAGGGTGTATAGTATGCATTATTTTCTCTTTTGGTTGGTTAAAATTAAATTATGAATAAGGATTAAAATATATTCTCTACCTTTCACAAAAATAAGACTTACTATACTATTTGTCTTCTATATTTAGGATCATTTTTAAAAGCAAAAATAATTTACATTTCGTGTGTGTGTCTGTGTGTCTCTCACACACACACTCACATACACACACACACACACCGAGAGAGACAGAGAGAGAGAGAGTAGGACTGGGGTTTTATAAGATAGACTTCCAACTGTCATTCACAGATGTGAGGAAGATGAATGAGGCTGAGACAAATACTGCCAAGAGAGAAGAGAATATCTTAACCATGGTAGGAAAATTATGGTGTAGTAATATTTCATTTGCATTTTGGTAAATTTTGCCTGAGGTTCAGTGCAAAGCAGTCACACTAGTCAGCCATAAAAGCCAGGCACTGGTTGCACACACCCTTAATCTCAGCAGCCACACTAGTTAGCCATAGAGGCCGGGCGGTGGGGCTGTGCACATCCTTAATCCCAGCACTCACTAGGACAGGAACTCATTCTCTTTCAATATGAAGATTTCAAATAGGTAAGAGCTCTCTAGTGGCTTGGCTACTTTGTTTTTCTGATCTTTAGGTTAAACTCCAATATGTGTTTCTGGATTTTTATTACATTGTAGAGTGATAGGCCACTTACGGGATTGTCCTATATGTACCCTACTATCAACACTTGAGATGGAACATTATCTGAAGACAATGTAAGAAACTTAGACACCAACCCTCTGACCTGTGTGTTTGGAATTGCTTGGTTTGTGACATGTTGATGCGTCAAACAATATCCAAAACAAGTCCAAGGAGCTTGATGAGTGAATTATGAGGAATTCGGATCTTTGGATCATCTCTGAACTGCCTACATACCATCTGTAAAATGTCACTGGAAAGTCAAGGAACTTTCTCAGATCCCACTATCTACGTGAGATGACTCTCTCACTGAAATATGAAGTATAATACAAGTACAATTTGATTTCTAAAAACAATCTAAATATTGTTTGCCTAAGAATAACTTCTAAACGCATTCATTTCCTGTTTTGAGCCTCAGATAACTTTGCAGTCGAGCATCTTTAAGTGCTTAATAGATGAGTTGGATCTAAATATGAGGTTTTAACAGTTTAAAATTAGAAATGATCAGTTTGAAATTTTCTCCCTTTATTTAACAGAAGAAAACTGGGCCATAGAATGCTCAGTGAGTAAAGGCCCTTGCTATGTAAGCCTGGGAACCTGAGCTGGATATCCAAACTCTACATAAAGATAATAAAAAAGAATCGATTTCTAAAAGCTGTCCCTGATATTTGCATGTATCCTATGACATGTATGCCTATGCACGAACACACACACAGAGAGAGAGAGAGAGTGATACACAAACACACAAAGAAAAATAATTAACTAATTAATCAATTAAAAAACAAAAATACTTAAATTCAGAGCTGTTATTTGTTCTTCATTAGAATTTATTTTGATTTTCAGGACTCTCTCGGTGAAATCTAGTGCAAGCATGTCTAAATGTGAGTGTTGAATCTGGGGAAAGGAATGATTGTTTGAGTCATTTCATCATAGTTTTAATTCATGCCAAACACAATTTTTAGCATTACCTGTCAGTATCAACTGTTAACGTGTTCAGCTGAATTGAGTATCAAAGTTTCTGAGCTCTACCCAGTTATTTGGATAGTGAGTCTACCATTTGCACACTAACAAATAAAATGGTTTTTTAAAACATTAGCAAAAAAAGACAAAACAAACATGTTCACAGTTTATTCTTTAAATTTATTATTAGCTTCTGGAAAAATTAATAGTTAACAACATTTTTTGCATGTAAGAAACATCAATCTCTTACATAAATATGTAGTTATAGGAAAGAAATGACTGTGTGTAGTTAGTACAGATAGTATGAAAAAGAAAAATTCTGGGATGCTTGACATAAAATGCTGCAAAACAAAACAGTAGGCCAATGTGAGGCTGGTAATCATTTTTTAAAAGCATATTTAAATTAAATAAATTCATTTGTCAAATTCAAGATGTGATAAAAGTAGTTTAATGTAAATTAAATAGAAATAATCCTGAGGACTGGAGAGATGTTTCAAGGTAAAGAGCTTGCCTCACAAGCATGAGGACCAGAGTTTGACTCCAAGTTCCCATGTAAAAACCCAGGCCCAGTGGCAGGTGCATGTAATCCCAGTGCTATGGGGTAGTGGGACACAGAAACAGGTGGACCTCTGCTGGTTTAGCCTAATAGGTGAGCTCCAGGCACAACAAGGAGAAGGACATTGTCTTAAACAAGGTAGATAGGTGTTGGGGGTGACTACTTATTCGTTCCTGGTTGGCCAGACCATGAAATAATC
Source organism: Myodes glareolus (assembly GCF_982192425.1). Taxonomy (NCBI): domain Eukaryota; kingdom Metazoa; phylum Chordata; class Mammalia; order Rodentia; family Cricetidae; genus Myodes; species Myodes glareolus. The sequence continues at coordinate 59,427,965 of NC_142033.1, read as the reverse complement.
ACTCAGAAACTGTATTATTTTCAATACTGTTTGGCCAATAGCTTAAGCATATTTCTAGCTTTCTCTTATATCCTAAACTAACCCATCCCCATTAATCTGTGTATTGCTGCGTGGCAGTGGCTTACGGGTAAAGTTCCATCCACGTCTATATCTGGTAGGCTACATGGCTTCTCTGTCTCTGCCTACTCTCTTGATATATCTTTTTTTAGCCTGGCTTTAATCTGTTAAGCCACTGGCCAAAAACAGCTTCTTTATTAACCAATAAAGGCAACGTATATACAGAAGTACTTCCCACACCATTTCCTCTTTTCTATTTAAGTAAAAAGGAAGGTTTTAACTTTAACATAGTAAAATTACATGTAACAAAATAGGTATCAAGCACGAATTATAATTATATATTTATATCTACTTCATCTTTTATCATAAAAAAGGAAAGCTGTAATTATAATTATCTGTCTTATAATCCATCAAAGACTCCAGAAGGATATAATACTATCTAAGTAAACAGAAAGTGCACTGTAAGCAACTTCCAAAACTCCAGAACTGACAGAGACATTTCACACATAAAGTTTCTCCTTATTGATGGAGCATCCAATCTTCAGCACACAGGCCCATAAAATCTGGCAGACTATTCCATTAAGCAAGAAATTCCAAAGCCAGTTTTGCCTATATTGGCAGTTTGTCAGTCACTTTTTTCTGTGTTCCGCAAAATGTCTGGCAGATTCTTTCATGCAGCAGGAATTTAAAAGGACTGTCTCACCTTCCAGCAAGCACAGCAATTATTTTTCTCTGGTTCTTGCATGTACAGTTCATACAACATAACATCAAGTAGTCCAGGCAAGTGCAGTTTTTAGCCCAAATGTCTAACAAACTCCATTAGGGGCCTCTTCAATGTCCATATTCCCCCTGAAGTAGATTGGTACTGCCAGGAGCAGATGTGTTTCATGTCATGAAAAGTTTTAAGTTAATAGCATAAACATTTTAAATGCCATATTCAGTAGGTATTTGAAAGGACTGAAGATTATCTATCTAGCTAAAATATATCTCTGTATATCTAGAAACCCTTACTAACATGATTACAAGCTTGACTATTACAGATGACTCTATTAATCTATATTTCTTAATTATACACTACATTTTAAAATGAACTGCACAAGCAAAATACATTAATCAAGAACAGAAATATACATATAATGAGATTGACCTAAAATCTGTATCAGTAGACTAAGATCCATACCAATACAAAATATTCATATCCATAAACAAACATTTATAAACAATTATTTAGGGAATTTGGGCATAATTCTTTCCAAAATGCTTCCTGCTTTTTGTTAGGTGAAGTAATTTTTTAAGGGGGGGTTCATGAAGATTTTTCAGGTGGGTCTTGGTCTATCAAACCACATTATTCTGGAAGAAATCCACATGTTCTCACCTTCTGTGGAAACAAAAAGAGGACCTCTTTTCCAAAGTAACATACCTTTAGACCCAAATTTTGATACCAAGATACTAAAACGTATATGTTTATTTAGCTTAGCAGCCTGTACAATAAAGTATCTCTCTGTACTTAGCTCAACAGCCAAGAAAATTCAAAGAAAACTCAATACTATACATGATCCAGATTCTCTTTGTATATTCCATCTTTATGAGATTCATTATTTTACTTTATTACTTTTTCTACAAGTTTAATGTTTATTATTTTACTTCTTTAATCTATGACTGTCTGTACTCTTTTATATTATATTTACTGTCTTTTTATTCTTTCTCCCAAGCCTACACACATTTTTTAAGCATACTTTGTCTCGTTTAGAGGTCTTTTATGTCTGAATCTGTCTTATTGTGTAGCTATAATCCTTTTCTGTCCAGGAGCACATCTTAAAATGGCATGCTCAATATCTCTGCAAGCTACATATAGCACCCCAGCTGCAAGTATGCAGTGGTCTATATTGATCCATTAATCATTTTGTAACATGCTGCTTACAAACCCCATTTAAACGCTTCACAGCCAGACCTCCTGAAAGAGTCTGAGTCATTTGTGCTGGCAAACCAGGAAACCACCCTTTTGAAACTGAGCGGGGTTTTTTTCCCTGTTACCACTGAATCAGGAAGACCTCCCTTAAAGGAGCTGTGGCACGCTCCCAGCACTTGTAGCAAATCTCTGACCTCCACATATACACTGGCATACACTCAACACCTTCTCTCAGATCTATAAAGATTCAACAACTGTACATAATATTAGGGTAGTTCAGACTCTCATATCATTTTTATTAATATTTATTGCTTAAAATGTCACAACTTCTGAGTATATTATCATATGTAAAAATAATATCCAGAAAAAAGTGTGATCACAATTATATTTCTGAAAATCTTGTTTCAAAAGAGATACAAGTTGAGAAGAGCCATTATTCCATCTTAAATAACAATGTTGAATGTTTGTTTTATCAATCAATAGTAATTTGAGAAAGAGAAACATGGAATAAAAATCAGGAATTTGGCAGTGTTAATCAATTTGTAGTTTTTAAATGACTGACTATGAGATTCTTTAAAAATATTAATTGCATTTATGTGTTTATGTGTGTGTTCGTGTGTGTACTCACACATATGTCACAGTGTGCATGAGGCAATAAGAGTACAGCTTGTGGAAATTAGCTCTGTACTACCGTGTGGGTCCTGTGCATCAAAGTCAGGTAGTCAGGTTTGGTAACATGGTTTATTACAGGTGTTGAGCTGTCCAACTCATCCCCAACTTGGAGATTTTGAGCCATAGTAAGCTGCAAGTCAACATGTAGGCACAAGAACTGGTCAAAATAAACTTCCTTGAAATTTTCTTTGTATCTAAAATTTTAGTTCAATAACAATTTGTTAATAGAGATAATTGAACGAATGGGATAGAATATTTCAGATGCAGTGTGTTTTATTGATTTTTTAAAAAAATATGTGTCAAAATATTTGACAAAACAATTTGAAGGAGGAAGGTTTCACAGTGACTCGTGTTTTCTGAAGTATCAATCCATCTTATATTGTTGCCGTTGTGTAGGGTCTGAGGAGAGGTAAAACAAGAAGGGCATAGAAAATCAATGCCATTTACCGCATGGTGGCCAAGAATGAGAAATAAAAGGCTTGGAAAAAGAAACAGCTCCCCCAAAATATAGGAAATGTCCTTAATGACTTACCTCCTCCATCCAGATTCCATCTTTTTGTTTTGCTTTTGTTTCATTGTTTTTCTAGAGAAGGCTTCTCTGTGTTACAGCCCTGGCTGTTCTACAACTCACTTTGTAGACCAGACTGGCCTCAAACTCACAGACATCTGCCTGTCTCTGCCTCCCTAGTGCTGGGGTTAGAACAGATAACATCACCACTCTGCCATCCCTTTATTTATTTATTTAACCCAGTGAATACCTCATGAAGCCCAAGTTGGCCACATAGTTTTTATAGAGCTAGCAATGACCTTGAATTTTGGATTTTACTTCCTCTACCTCCCAAGCGCTTATGCCAGGCCCCATGCTCCATTTATTTCATTGCAATAACCAGCTTAAAATGGAAATCTTTATGAAATGAAAATCTTTATGAAAGTTATCACATGGTGAACTTACCATATCTGTGATGCACTTACCTCTTAATACTGTCACTAGCAGGGGACTAGAGTTTCACCACATGAGTCTGCATGGAAATGATTAATATCAAACCCACAGGAATGACTAACCTGCCATGGAACCACATACCTAAGTTTCCTTTCCTTTTATTCTCTAGTGTCCTTAGAGTCCTTAGTAAATTTGTGATAATACTGGGAAGACTCAGGTCAGATTCTCATTCATCTTCAATACCTCAAGCTCTCCTCAGCCCTTGGATCACTTTGGTTGAGTTCTTTATAATCAACAAATGATCATTCATCACTATAGATTCTGGAGTCTTCTCCACCTCTCTGATGGCTTTTATGGTCTTGTTTAAAACAGTCTCTGGCATCTTAATTTTTCTTTATGTCACTGCTACCCAAGAAACTTGAAAGGCACGAGATTATATTTGGTGAGTGAATCATTATGTGATGCCATGATAAACTATGAAGTCTTTGAGAAACATCTTGACCTAATGTTTTTCTGTCTCCATCTTGTTTAACTACACAAAATGTACTTTGGATCCACTGGAAATAACTTTGTGTGGTAGATACATGGCCCATGCTGTCATGTTGACTGGAAGGGCGCATGCAACCTGTGCTATGAAGTTAACATATTTACATCTTGTATCCAATGCCTGTACATGTAGAGAACAAATGTACATGGGCACCCACATATCAGTCATATTACAGACCAAGTCTCTAGAAACCATGACAATAAGAATGGGTATAAAGATGGTACGGATATATTACAGAAATGAACTCAAAATGGCCTCTGTGTATTGGATCTTTTTACATATCTTAACCAGAGGCTGAGGCCCATTGCCTCAAAAGCTCCACTGTGTCAAAAACAAAGGTTTACACCTTGTTGGGAGATCTCTGCATGGCAGCAGAAAAGCAGAGAAAGAAAGTCTGACTTTAAATAGGCAGGACTGTGTTTATTGGCTGACATGACACCTGGGGAACCAATACCATCCATGTGGATGTTTGAGCTGAGTATCTCACACTATGCTGACAAATGAGCGGATTCTCATGCCATGTGGTGGATGAAAGAATGCCCAGACCAGCCACCGAAGAAAAAAACAGGAAGAAGATGATTCTGACTTTTGTAGGGGTGGGAATGACTGTCAGACGTATATTACGTTCCTTCCTATAGTCCCTCTCTTCTGGAGTTGCTTTTCCTGGGCCCAGGGAAAGCTGAGTAGTATCATTTTTCAGCAGGAAATTATCAGTTCTTTTAGTACAACTTCCTTGCAAATTCTTTACCATTAGAAGCCCATCTGTCTTACACAGCTTAAAAAGTCTAATTTCACATCTGTTCACCATAAATTGACATCCACGCTGCCCGTCAGAGCTCTCTGACCAAGAGAAACATTTGGAGACATTCAAACTTCCAAGTCCCTGGAAGGTCCCAGCCTCTCTCCCCTTCTGAATAGCAGTCCTACTGGATAGTGCAATATTGTGAGAAGCTCAGTCTCACATTAATCAGTCCCAGGGCCTCCTCACAAAGTTCTTTCTGTACTGGTTCATATTGTGGCCACACTTTTCCTACATCTGCCCTCAAATATCTCAAGCCTGAAAAAACGTGTGATCATCAAGGTTAGTGTTCAGGAAGGTATGATATTTTTAAGAAAAAAGTCACCAAAATTATTTTTACACTTTAACCTTATGAATAAATAAATTTATTTTATTACTAAATAAAGATAAAAAGTCTTTATCATTTGTATTTCATTTTATGTATCACACACATCTTTATATATTATTACATTTCTTACCTTTACTCTCGCCTTTTTCTCTTTTAACCAGCCCCACTGGTTTTATTCTGGGTGTTCTCTGAGGAGAGAAAGAATATTAAACAGGTACATATTTAGAGGACACATAGGGACTAACAATGAGAGGGGAGCATTCACACTGTCCTAGGGCAGTTACCTAGGAATACTCTCTGCTCAGCAAGGCTTCTCAGATGTACACAGAGGCTTGCAGATCTTCTCTGATCATGGGGAGATTACAAACTGTGATTATTGACCTCCTCTTTTAATAGCTTCCTTTTAAACCTTATCTAATCTACATTCTTGATAGAGAAAAGTAAACTCTTGTGGACTTTATGTTGGCTGGCCATCGTTTTACGGCTCGAGAGCTGTCATTTCAGGAGTCCCTCATTGAATATTTTCATGGTTCTCAATCACAATTAGGGCTAATAGTGCTTGGCTTCCTCTGAGTTTCCTTTCTTAGATTGTGATTGAATATAGTTTCCCCACAGGCCCCAAACCCTGTCCCCTATGGCATCAGGAAGGAAGCTCTCTACTTTCATCTAGCCTGATTATGCAGGTATGTGCTTCCCATGGCAGCAAGCTGAGATCTCAGAGGCAGCTTTACTCCCCCCTGGCATGTATAGTCTGCCACCAAAGAGCACTTTTAAGTCTTCCTTTGCTATGTAACCTTTATGGTTCCTTGCTAGACAAAACAAATCCTGGAAATAAACAGGAACAGGGAAAGAGAGTCAAAGTATGGGGACCACAAAGGAATAGGAGGCTAGGAACAGTAAGAAACTTGTACAAGGTCTTCTCTTTCAGGTGTTTCAATTTAGCATGTTTCTATAAAACCATTAAAGGAGGGACACTGTGGTTTGGGAAAGGAGGGGCTGACATTTTCAAAGACATTTATGTAGAAGCAAATACACTTCTATTCCCTAAGTTCTGCACTAGATAGGCAAACTGCATGAACTAACTAAAAGCTAATGATAGGGGAATTTAATGGCCATGGTTATTTTCTTAAGGGGCAAGCTGTGTATCAGCACAGAGACTTGTTAGTATTAACTCAGATCTGTGCGATATTCTTATCATCTTACAACTCTACTATCAACATTCACAAACATTTTCATGTTTGGAACACTCTGAAATAGGAACTGTGTCCTGTGCAAGGTCTCAAAGAAAACTGGGATAAGTCTCACTCAGTAACTTCAGCGCTTGCCAGCACTTCTCACCCCTAGCTAAACTTCTCCCTCCCAGGGGCTGGGTTCTGACAACCCCCCTCTGATTTCCATATAACTCAGTCATTTGCCTACACTTTTGGTTTCCTGGCTTCTTCTTGATCACTTGGTCTTCCTGGATGCATTTCCAATCTTGTGTCCTGACCCCCATGGCCCAAATTAGACTGCTGGCCATGTTCAGTCTGAACCTTTCCAGATGTCCCTGGCTATGCTCTCCTTTTGATCGAAAATCAGCTCTTCTCCTCCACCGTACCTTTGAGCAGTCATGTCCATGACTCATTTTTTTTTCCAGTCATCTGTCCCTAAAGCTCAGTCAGCATCTGCTTTGATGTTATAATAGGCACATCCTTAGTCATTTGGAGAATGTATAAATTCATGCAGCCTCTTCTAGAGTAGAGGACATTATCCAGAACAATCAGATTTGTGTTCCTGTTCTCAGTTACCCATATTTGACCAAGAGTAAAGTATTTTTTTTTGGAAAACGAACTATATTTAGTTTTGACAGAATTTATGAAATATATACTTCTTTCAAAGAAAATGAGAAATTTTATAATTATACCTCACGGAGCAGAGTCATTCCACATTGCAAGCAAACTCCTTATGGAGGTTCTTTGATATTCAGCATCCTTTTTGAAGTAAACAGGTGCTGTCAGGAGCAGACACGTCTCCCTGTTGTGAAAAATCTTGTTATTAAAATATCTTAAAGACTACATTTAATAGTCTTTAATACGTTTGAAGACCATCTACCTATCTAAAATATATCTCTGCATGACTTTGAAAACATGCCTAATACAATTATAAGTTGGATTGTTATATATGTCTACTAACCTGCATTTCCTAATTATCCTAAATGGTTTATAATAAGAGTTTTTCAAGGGCTAGAACTTTACATTACATCTTAAAATGAGCTGCATAAGTGCAATACCTTAAACAAGAGTAGAAACATACATATAGCATGTTGTAACTAAAATATTCTCAATTTTGTATCAATATACAAGAATACATACAAATGTAAAATATTTGAGATTAGTGGTTGTTTAAAAGTATACTCAACAATCTACACTTTTATTACATCATTTCTATACTCTATCCCCCCTTTTTTCTTCATAAAGAGATTCTTGAATCTAATCTTCTTTGTTTAGCTTTTTCCCTGACCATGACCAATAACAACTTGTAACCAAAAACTTCAAATGATAATAAACATTCATAACCCAGAGAATGACCAAAATCTATCCACTCCACATCTTGGAAGTGTGAATGTTGTGTTCTTTAGATTGCTTCTTGTTGTTTGGAGTCATTGGCATCCTTATGGGACCCAGAGAAAATTAGGATAATGGTCAAGTCCTGGGAGAACTATCTGTATCATTTGTTGTTCAGTCTCTGTGCAATGTAAAGTACAAGGCCTATCTGTAGTCCTGCCTGGAGGAATCTAGGAGGCTGGACCATCTGAACCAGTGTCCTTGAAGGTACTCTGGCTGTAGAACTCTGAGAAAAATTCAATAGAGGCACCCTGAGAGACTAGGTCACCTAGGCCAAATGTTTTCATTGGTGTCTGGTGTCTTAGCTCTGAAAACTGTTGTAATACATTACTGTCTGGTTAGGGGACAGAGTGTGCCATAGCATTGCAAGCTATTCCTCTAAGCTCAGCCATATGGAAACTCCTTCCCTTCCCAGCAAGGCTTCTTATCTACACCTGGAGGACTGACCTTATCTGAAAGTTGTCTCTAAATCAGCTGCCTGATTCATCCTTAGCTTGACACTTGAAACAGATCATTGGTAAGAAGTTTTGTGTTAGAAACTCTAAGATAGAAACCTACTGCCACATACTAAGCCTTGTGACAAAAGCATGTCACTTAATGCAAATTAGTGTTTGTCTCCAAGCTCTCCAATCCTATATATTTTTAATACTCTGAAATAAAATTGAGCTAATTCATCAAAATCTGTCTCCAAGAGAGCTGTCTCCATTCAAAATTGTAGACTTCTTACAAAGCCTTCAGTTGCCCCTTCTGTCTCTTTTTCCTCCCAACATGTCAAAGACTCATATAAAAAACACAGACTTTTAAAGGTAACATTCACATCCACAGTAACATAAGTATGGACTCTGCATTGTACACAAGACAGCCAAAGATGCTTTTTTTATACATAATATATGTTGCCTGTCCTCTATTTTTCTTGGTTTACTTCTTTATGACTATAGCAAGATTTTTCTGGGGGTATTTCTTGATCAAACCTCATCTTTATCAACTGTGAAGGAATACACAGACTTCCATTTTCTGTGAAAACAAAAGCATAACTGTAATGATCTGTCTTGTCCCTTTAAGAGACAAGTCACAGCCACTCTCCCTCCCCCCACCCCATCTGCTGAGGCAAGCTGATCTTCAGCTTCCAGCCTGTGTTCCTTCCTTTTCTTTCTCCCTCTCAAAGAGGCAGCTTATCTCTCTTCTCTCTCTCTCTCTCTCTCTCTCTCTCTCTCTCTCTCTCTTTCTCTCTCTCTCTCTCTTCCTCTCTGCTCTTTTCTCCTTCTCCCTTTCCCCTCTATAACCTACTAAATAAATATAATATCCAACCTCACTCCTGATGGCATGCCTATCCATGATCAGGGTGATCTATCTCTCACCCTCCATGTGGTTCCCTGCCTGGGACCAGATGCTTTGGAGTCCAGTGGCATGGTCTCATGAGTCATCTCTGCCTGGAACTGGCTGCACTCGGGACCGGCAGTTTGTTGCCTGCCACAGCTTAAAACCTTCAGTGTTTCTGCAGCTGCAGCCACCAGGGATCCTGCAACAATTTTATTAATCTATTACAATAACCTCTTATCCAAAGCAATACATTTTCTGACTTCCATTTTAAAGTTAAAATATTATTAAAACATATAAGTTGGTTTAAATCAACAATCCCTTTCACAATCCAATGCCTCCCAGCAGCTGTTGTCTGTTAATTAACATTCAAAATATTCAAAATTAAGAAGGTACCATATAAGGTCCAAACTCCCTGTGCTATAATATTTTCTTTCCTTATGTGACCTCTTCTTCTTTTTATATTACCTTGTTTCTTTTTTTTACGTTTTTTAAAAATTTCCACCTCCTCTCATCACCCCATTTCACTCTTACTCTCCCCACTCCCCCTCCCCTCCCTCTCCAGTTCTAAGAGAAGTCAGGATGCCCTGCCCTGTGGAAAGTCCAAGGCCCACCCCCTCCATCAAGGTCTAGGAAGGTGAGCATCCAAACAGACTAGGATCCCAAAAAACCAGTACATGCAATAGAATCAAAATCTGGTGTCATCATCGGCTTCTCAGTCTGTCCTCATTGTCAGTCACATTCAGAGAGTCCAGTTTGATCACATTCTCATTCAGTCCCAGTCCAGCTGGTCTTGGTGAGCTCCCATTAGATCAGTCCCACCGTCTCTGTGGGTGGACGCACCCCTCGCAGTCCTGAATTCCTTGCTCGCGCTCTCCCTCCTTCTGCTCTTCATCTGGACCTTGGGAGCTCAGTCCAGTGCTCCAATGTGGCTCTCTGTCTCTATCTTAATTCATTGCCAGATAAAGGTTCTATGGTGATATGCAAGATATTCATCAGTGTGGCTATGGTAGAAGGCACCCTCTCCTCTGCTGCCCAAGGACCTAGCTGGGGAAATCCCCTTGGACACCTGGGAACCCCTCTAGAGTCAAGTCTCTTGCCAACCCTAAAATGGCTCCCTTAGTTAAGATATCTTCTTCCCTGCTCCCATAACAACCCTTTTTCCATCTTATTATTTTCTTTTTGTATAGTCTTTATGTCATCTTTTATATTCTTATATGGTTGAGTCATATATGCCTGGAATTAGATAGAACTTTTATTAGGTTCATAAAATTATTTATTTATCTCTTAGTGGGAGAATCTAATCCATATCTTAAAGACACTGTCTAAAGTATCATTTTCAAAGGTTCAGAAACCTCTTCTCTGAGCATCTGTGTTTAAGTCAGTGTTAGAGCAATGACCACTCTATGTGACCTTTGATATTTTGCCATATCATTATACCTCAGCTAATGATGAAGATCTTAAGAAACCAGAGCATTACAATCTCCTTTTGAAGAAATGGAAAATATTTGTTAATAAATTGCAAATTGTCTATAAATCATTAATATTTGTTTGTGGAAAGAGTATTTTACTTTTGAAAGGATTTTTGAAACCAATTAGAGAAGGGAGGAATAATGTATTTAATATTACTTGCCTGTTGCATTAATTCTATACTCAGAGGAGCTAGCTTTTATGTTTACACAAATGCATTTCCTTCTTCCTGTTTGAAATTGATTTGTTTGTGATCACTATGAAGAATGGGAAGGAGGGAAAGGAATAAAGTTAAAGAGTTTTTACCCAGGTTTACTTTACAGCCAGTGTTTATATGCATCATCGGCTATAAATTCTGTTAACTTATCTCTGATCTCTTCTCTATGTGGATTGTGCTGCTATGCCTCCCTATTTGGCCTGCAAATGCAAAGAGAGAGAAACATCCTATGGGTATCACACCAACTCCATTCTCTACTCTCCAAATATGCCACATTTTTGTATATATATTATTTTCATCATTAATTTTCTTCTACTTATTATAAAACTATTAAGTTCTAGTTAACTATTTGAGAAAACAGCTTCTTACAAACAAAAGAAATATTGAAAGCTTGCCATTTACACTTGAATCTTATTCACAAAATACACTCTAAATAACAAGTGTGTTCATATAACATAAAACCCAAACAAACTAGCAGAGAGTGCATGTTCATAATTAAAATTTCAAGATGGAAAATTCATCATTTTATCTCATGTTTTTTATATATTAACCTAAATAATTATTTCTATTTTTGTGCTGTCTGTACTGATATGATTTGATATTTTAACTATGTTTGGCAAAGAATAAATTGTGGTTACATGAAAGTAGCCAAAGACTCAATAGGAGGAAATGGAAAATCTAGTGTGGTGGAGGTTCAAACCACTGCTATTACTTCCATGTGCTGACAGATTCAGCCTCACTCTTTAAAGGCCTTGCATTCCCATTACCTAGTTATAGCAACCTCAGTATAAACAAAGACTTGAGCAAGGGAGACTGCCCTCTAAAATTTCAATTCAGTTTTACAAAATTGAATGACATATTTCTTGCTCTTTTTTCTCTCAAATGTCCTTCCTGGATTCATTCCTGTATATAACAAATTAAATTTGGAGAGGGCACTTGAGGAATATCATATGAATTTGTTGAATTTTTCATTGAGGGAGAAAATAGGGTGCTTGAGTTAAAGGAGTGGAAAAGACTTTTTTTGGAAAGTTAGAAAAAGAAATCTGACTAACAGAAAAGGAAACAATGTACTACATGATCCCCACATTAACCATGATATCAAATTACTCCTTTTCAAGAACACATAGAGCCAATGTCATTGAGCCCAATGGGGATTGCTGTGGTTTACTGTAATTAAGATCCCCATCTTTACTCACTTAAAGAAGAGAAATTCACTGCTATTAGTCATGTTCTGATACTTTTATCTGCATATACTTTATATGCTTGTAGTGTAACAGTATGATCCTGCAAATGGCATTTTAGTGAACAGAACGAAGCAAGACTTAACTTTTGATCCATTAAGCAATCATTCACAGTTAAGGAGTATACAGTCTTTAGATTTTTCTAATTTTTCATAATTATATATATTTATCAAATTTCACATTGTATATATAATGTGTATGCATATGTGAATGTGTATGTGTGTTCATTTGTTTTTCATTCAACACTCGGGATATGTCCAAATTCTCTATCTTTTCAGAATTTAAAAGTTAGTGTCTATTCAGTAAATTATTTTCTAAATGATATTTATTTGAAAAATACATTTAAGTTGCTACGTTATGACAGGTAATTCCTAAAAGACAGAGCCAAAATCCAAATTTTAAAATATTTCAATTTAATAAAGAAATAAATACTTAATTAGACAATTTTCTATGAAGCTCTCCTAGCAGAACACATATATTGGGAATTAATAAAATGAAGACAAAAAAGTTAAGAACACCTAGAATAGTCAAGAGAGACACGCTATATTTGTAATAAACAGTCTCCACAATTCATCTGACTTCACATACCATAATAATTTTTGTTATTTTGTGTGTCATGTAGGCCAGCAAATTGCTGCAGTTATAGACACTTGGCGACTTAGTTTACAGAGGCTCAATCTTGACACATACTTTAATAATCTCTGTTGGAGAAGAAAAGCACACATGCTGAATCTTAAATGCTCTAACAGGAAGTGAAGATTTTTCTTATGTGTCATACAATCAAAGTTACCTTATAGTAATATATATAGTACATACCATCAGGGGAAGTGGATAAATATGATGTGTTTGGAATAAGACACACAAATGCTTGTTATGAGACCTGATGTTTAGCCCAGTGTAACTCAAAATGCTTTATAGAGAACCTAACAATATACTGAAGAAAGTTCCAAAAACATGAGTCAGGAATTTTCTAGATGGGTTATCTAAATAAGCTTTTACCCTTTTTCTTTTTTCCTGTAACCATCTTAGGTTGTTTATGTGTGTGTTCGTATATATATTTATAATGGTGCCTGTGTATTTGAAGATATGCCTGCACATTCATGCTTGCCATGTAGAAGTCAGAAGCCAGCTTTGGTCTTGTTCCTTGAATATCATCTACCTTGTTTTCTGGGACAAGGTCTCTCCTTGTTCTAGAGCTTGTGAAGTAGGCTAGGGTGGATGGCCAATGAGTCCAAAGGATTCTTTATTTATATAAAAAATAATAAAGGAAGCAATAAAGATAAGAACAGTATTTTTCTTAGATAACAGGGATTACATTTTGCTATTGTTCAATAAAATTTATCTATAGAAAGTTGTCTTTTATAAATTCAAAATGATAGTGTGATAGTACTTTGGACTTGGAAAATCAACTTACTAGTCAATAGGAGTAGAACAGTCTTTGTATGCTTTTTTTTCTTTTTTTAATTTATTTTTTCATTCAAAAATTTACACTGCCTCCCCTCCTACATTCCCTTCCCATACCCCCACTCACCCTCCTCGTTCCCCCTCCCTCCTTAAGAAAGGGCAGGGAACCCTGTCCCATGGGAAGTCCAAGAACCTCCCTCCTATATCCAGGCTTAAAAAGCTTTGCATCCAAATAGACTAGGGTCCCAAAAAGCCAGTATGTGCAGTAGAAACAAATCCCAGTGCCTTTATCAATGGCTCCTCAGTCAGCCCCCATTTTCACCCACATTCAGAGAGTCCGGTTTGATCACATGCTCATTCAGTCCCCGTTCAGCTGGATTTGGTGAGCTCCCATTTGAACAGCACACTGTCTTAGTGGGTGGACCAACCCCTCGCGGTTGAGACTTCCTTGCTCATCTTCTCCCTCCTTCTGCTCTTTAACTGGACTTTGGGGGTTCAAAACATTGCTCTGATGAGGGTTTCTGTCTCTATCTCTATCCGTCGATGGATGAAGATTCTATGGTGATATTCGAGATAATCAGTGTGGTAGTGGGGCAAGGCCAGTTCAGGTACCCTTTACTTTGCTGGTGACATCCCAGTGGACACCTGGGATCCATTGTAGAGCCAAGTCTCTTGCCAACTCTAAAATAGCTCCCTTAATGTAGTTATCTTCTTCCCTGCTCCTATATCCGCCCTTCCTCCATCTCCTCCTTCCCACTCCCCCAAGCTCTCTCCAGTCTTTCCTTTCTCCCTTCTTTCTACCCCTCTCCCCTTCCACCAATTCCACCCCCACCCCCATGCTCCCAACTTTTGCCATGCAATCTATTTGTTTCCAGTTTCCAGGAGGATCTATATATCTTTTTCGTTGGGTTGATCTTGTTATTTGGCTTCTCTAGGCTGATTAACTATAGGCTTAATGACCTTGGTTTATGGCTAGAGTCCACTAATGAGTGAGTACATACCATATTCATCTTTTTTGGTCGGGGTTATCTCACTCAAAATAGTGTTTTCTATTTCCATCCATTTGCATGCAAAATTCAAAATGTCATTATTTTTTACCACTGAGTTGTACACTAATACTCCATACTTTCTTTCTCCATTCTTCCATTGAGGGACATCTAGGTTGTTTCCAGGATCTAGCAATTACAAATAATGCTGCTATGAACATAGTTGAACAAATGCTTTTGTAGTATGATTGGGCATCTCTTGGGTATATTCCCAACAGTGGTATTGCTGGATCCTGAGGTTGATTGATTCCCAATTTCCTGAGAAACCACCACACTGATTTCCAAAGTAGTTGCACAAGTTTGCATTTTTTTCAAAGTTTACTAAATTATAAAAGTTTCCATTTCCTCCCCTCCACCCAACACCCTCCCACTCCCCCTACTCCGTCTCCTCCTCCCTCTCCATCCTTAAGAGCAGTCAGGGTTTCACAAGTTTGCATTCTTACCAACAATGGATGAGTGTTCCCGTTACTCCACATCCTCTCCAGCAGAGGCTATCATTGATGTTTTTGATTTTAGCCATTCTGACAGATGTAAGATGGTATCTCAAAGTTGATTTTATTTGCATTTCCCTGATTGCTAAGGAGGTTGAACATGACCATAAGTGTCTTTTGGCCATTTAAACTTCATCTGATGAGAATTCTCTTTTCAGTTCAGTACCCCATTTTTTAATTGGGTTAATTAGAATTTTGATGTCCAGCTTTTTGAGTTCTTTATATATTTTGGAGATCAGACCCTTGTCTGATACAGGGCTGGTGAAGATCTTCTCCCATTCAGTAGGATGCCTTTTTGTCTTACTGATACTGTCCTTTGCTTCACAAAAGCTTCTCAGTTTCAGGAGGTCCTATTTATTCAATGGTGCTCTTGATGTCTCTGCTACTGGGGTTATAAGTAGGAGGTGGTCTCCTGTGCTCACGTGTTGCAGTATACTTCCCCCTTTCTCTTCTGTCAGGTTCAGTGTGCTTGGATTTATATTGAAGTCTTTAATCCATTTGGACTTGAGTTAGCTCCCTTGTTGAAAATCAGGTGTTCATAGGTTTGTGGGTTAATATCCGGGTCTTCAATTCGATTCCATTTGTCAACTTCTCTGTTTTTATGCCAATACCAACCTGTTTTTCATTAGTGTAGCTCCATAATAGAGTTTGAAGTCAGGGATGGTAACACCCAAGTTTCTTTATTGTATAGGATTACTTTGACTATCCTAGGTTTTTTGTTTTTCCATATAAACTTGATTATTGTTCTCTCAAGGTCTGTGAAGAATTTTTTGGGATTTTGATAGGGATTGCGTTGAATTTATAGATTGTCTTTGGTAGAACTGCCGTTTTTATTATGTTGATCCTACCCATTCAAGAACATGGGAGATCCTACCATTTTATGGTGTCCTCTTCAATTTCTTTCTTCAAATGCTTAAAGTTCTTGTCAAATAAATCATTTACTTCCTTGGTTAGTGTAACCCCAAGATACTTTATGCTATTTGTGGCTATCGTGAAAGGTGAAGTTTCTCTGATTTCCCTCTCTGCTTCTCTATCCTTTGTGTATAGAAGGGGTACTGATTTTTTTGAGTTGATCTTGTACCCTGCCACATCACTGAATGTATTTATCAGCTGTAGGAGTTCTTTGGAAGAGTTTTTGGGGTAACTGATGTACACAATCATATCATCTGCAAATGACGAAAGTTCGACTTGTTCCTTTTCAATTCGAATCCCCTTGATCTCCTTATGTTGTCTTATTGCTATTGCTAGAACTTCAAGCACTGTGTTGAAGAGATATGGTGAGAGAGGACAGCCTTGTGTTGTTCCTAATTTTAGTGGAATGGCTTTGAGTTTCTCTCCATTTAACTTGATAATAGCTATTGGATTGTTATATATTGCTTTTATTATATTTAGATATGATCCTTATATCCCTAACTTCTCCAAGACCTTTATCAAAAAAGGGTGTTGAATTTTATCAAATGACTTTTCAGCATCTAATGAAATGATCATATGGTTTTTTCTTTCAGTTTATTTATATGATGGATTACATTGGTCGATTTTCATATGTTGAACCAGCCCTGCATCTCTGGGATGAAGCCTACTCGATCGTAATGGATTACTTTTTGTGTATGTTCTTGGATTCGGTTTGCCAGTATTTTATTGAAAACTTTTTGCATCGATGTTCATGAGTGAGATTGGTCTGTAATTCTCTATCTTGGTTGAGTCTTTGTGTGGTTTTGGTATCAGGGTAACTGTAGCTTCATATAAAGAGTTTGGCAATGACTTTTCTGTTTCTATTATGTGAAACACCTTAAGGAATATAGGTATCAGCTCTTCTTGGAATTTCAGGTAAAATTCTGCATTAAAACCATCTGGTCCTGCCTAATTTTTATTTTTTTTTATTTTTTGGTTGGGAGGTTTTTTTTATGACAGCTTCTATTTCCTCACAACTTATAGAAACTATAAGACCAACTTTATAGGTCTATTTAAATTGTTCCCCTGGTCTTGATTTAATTTTGCTATATTGTATTTATCTAAAAACAAGTCCATTTCTTTTACAATTTTGAACATTGTGGCATATAGGCCTTTGTAGTAAAACCCTATGATTCTCTGAATTTCCTCAGTGTCTGTTGTTATGTCCCCCTTTTCATTTCTGATCTTGTTAATTTGTATATTCTCTCTCTGTCTTTTGATTAGTTTGGATAGGGGCTTGTCAATCTTGTTCATTTTCTCCAAGAACCAGCTCTTTGTTTCATTGAATCTTTGGATTGTTTTCTGTGTTTCAATTTTGTTGATTTCAGCTGTCAGTTTGATTATTTCCAGTCTTCTACTCCTCCTGGGTGAGTCTGCTTCTTTTATTTTCTAGAGCTTTTAACTGTACTGTTAAGTCTCTAATGTGAGTTTTCTCCACTTTTTTAATGTGGGCAGTTAGTGCTATGAACTTTCATCTTAGCATTGCTTTCATAGTTTCCCATAGGTTTGGGTTGGTTGTGTCTTTATTTTCGCTGAATTCAAGGAAGACTTTAATTTCTTTCTTTATTTCTTCCCTGACCCAGGGGTAGTTCAGTAGTTGACTGTTCAGTTTCCATGAGTTTGTAGGCTTGCTGGGGTTAGAATTGTTGTTTAATTCTAACTTTATTCCATGGTGGTCTGATTAAGACACAGGTGGTTACTAATTTTTTTTTTTTTGTATCTGTGGAAGTTTGCTTTGTTACCAATATGTGATCAATTTTCTAGAAGGTTCCATGAGATGCTGAGAAAAAAGGTATATTTCTTCCTATTTGGGTGGAATGTTCTATAGATGTCTGTTAAGTCCATTTGATTCAATACCTCCATTAATTCTCTTATTTCTCTGTTAGGTTTCTGTCTGGTTGATCTGTTCATTGGTGAGAGAGGAGAGTTGAAGTCTCCTACTATTAGTGTGTGAGGTTTGATGTGTGCTTTGAGTTCAAGTAATGTTTCTTTTACATATGTGGGTGCTTTCATATTAAGGGCATAGATATTCAGGATTGAGACTTCATCCTGATGAATTATTCTTTTTATGAGTATAAAGTGTGGTGTGGGAGAATTATCTGTATTCTGTCAATCATGTATTTTAATAAAACGCTAATTGGCCAGGCAGGAAGTATAGGTGGAAAAACCAGACAGGAAGTAGAGGTGATGCAATGAGAACAGGAGAATTCTGGGAGGCAGGGAGGTTCCTCTGCCACTCCTGCGCAGATCACCAAAGAGGCAGCATGTAACTTGCCCAGCTGAGAAAGGTACGGAGCCATGTGGCTAATGTAGATAAGGATAATGGGGTAACATAAGTTATAAGAGTTAACAAGAAGCCTGACCGAATGGGCCAATCAGTTTATAACCTTATGGAGTCCTGTGTGTGATTTTCCTTGGGGTATGCCGGCAGTGGGGTACCGGGCGGAACAGAAACCCAACAAGCCAGCCCTCATGTTACATATGGCACCCACATGGATAACCGAATCCACAGAAAGCTTGAGAAAGCTTGGGAAAGAATAGAGTAAAGCATGCTTTCTTAGTAGCAGCAATTTCTCGGGTCTGCTCTGCTTGCTAGAGGCAAGCAAATGCTCTCATCTAAGAGAGGCTTCCTGATTCAGCTTTAGCTGCAAAACTTTGTAGCTCATTAAGAGGTCCTGCCACGAAACACTTAAACGGTATTGGTGAAAAACTGAATGGATGCTTTTTGGCTTTCAGCTGTACCAAGAAAAAAACTGCGCTGCTGTTTTAAATAGCCGGCTTTCTGGGCTGTCCTGCCAAGGGCAAACTCTGACTCTTTCAGGCAGGCAGTCTGACTGAGTGTGGTCTGTGAGCAGAATGTCGCAGCTTGCTAGCAAGGACCTTGAAACACCATAGAGTTGTGGCAGTTAACACAGCTCTGGCTGGTACCTCTGCCATAAGGCTGGAAAGCTAAGGAATGGGCTGGATGTAGCCGTGAAAGCCATAGCTTTCATCCTCTCCTTAAAGACTCATGTAGTCAGAAAAAGAGAGATATACAGTAAAGAGAGATTCAAAGAGGAAGAAAACCTCTAAATGGTTTACAGTGTATTAAAAATATATGCAGGCTAAAGGTTAAAGTCATTAAAAATAAAAAAGAAAGAAAGGGAGAAATAGGGTGTGGTGGTACACACCTTTAATCCCAATGCCTGGGAGGCAAAGGCATATTGACCACTGTGACTTCAAGGGATAGAGGTAGATTGATCTCTGTGACTTCAAGGTATGGTAGCACACACCTTCTATCCCAATGCCTGGGAGGCAGAGACAGACAGATCTCTGTGAGTTCAAGGTGTGGTAGCATACACCTTTAATCCCAGCACTGGGGAGGCAGAGACAGGAGGATCTCTGTGAGTTCAAGGACAGCCTGGTCTACAGAGTTATTCCAGGACAAAGATATACAGAAAACCTGTCTCAAAAAGTAAAAGTAAAAATAAAAGAAATAGAGGTTAAAATAAAGCCACATGAATATGGAAAATGCACAGAGAATCTTGATAACTGTATGCTATTATGCTCTCTTTGAATTGTTTGAACACTGAGGAAGGAGAAACAGCTGCTAAAAGAATTTGCTTATAAATGCTGCAGAATTAATCCAAGATAGGTATTTTGAAAATACTTTGGCTTCAAAATTGAAGTCAAAAGGAATGTTACTTTGGAGAAAAGATTTTGCTTTTGTTTCCACAGAAAATGAGAGGTTGTGGATTCATTCTGAGTTAAGAAAAATCCAGTATGATCAAGGAAGGCCACCTGAGAAATCTCCGACAGGAACAGATGGCCCGGATGTCTGAATTCTACATCCAGAACAGATTCAAGACTGCATGAGATGATCAAGACTCACAGGATACTCCAGTCATGACTTGATTATAAGTCTAAATTTTCTTTAGGTCCCCATAAGATCATCAGTGCCCCCAATCAGCAGGAAGTAGCCTGAAATACTACGCCCACATTCCCAACAAATGGACTATGGATATTTTCCTTTGTTTTTTTTAAAAAAGAGGGAAATGGTGTGGGAGAATTATCTGTATTCTGTCAATCATGTATTTTAATAAAACGCTGATTGGCCAGGCAGGAAGTATAGGTGGAAAAACCAGACAGGAAGTAGAGGTGATGCAATGAGAACAGGAGAATTCTGGGAAGCACGGAGGTTCCTCTGCCACTCCTGCACAGACCACAGAAGAGGCAGCATGTAACTTGCCCAGCTGAGAAAGGTACGGAGCCATGTGGCTAATGTAGATAAGGATAATGGGGTAACATAAGTTATAAGAGTTAACAAGAAGCCTGACCTAATGGGCTAATCAGTTTGTAACCTTATGGAGTCCTGTGTGTGATTTTCCTTGGGATATGCCGGTAGTGGGGTACTGGGCGGGACAGAAACCCAACAAGCCAACCCTCATGTTATAAAAGTGTCCATCTCCATCTCTTCTGATTATCTTAGTTTGAAGTCAATTTTGTTATATATTAATATAGTCACACACGCTTGTTTCTTAGGTCTGTTTGATTGAAAAACCTTTTCCCAACCCTTTACTCTGAATAAATGTTTGTCTTTGTGGTAGAGGTTTGTTTCTTGTAAACAGCAGAATGTTGGATCCTGCTTTCACATCCATTCTTTTTACCTGTTCCTTTTTATAGGTGAATTGAGACCATTGATATTAAGTGATATTAATGATCAGTGCTTGTTAACTCCGTTTTTGTGTGTGTGTGTGGTAGAGTTTGTGTGTTTCCTTTCTTTGGGTTGTGCTTGTGGAGGGTTGTTAGATGTCTAAGTTATTGTGGATGTTGTTGGGTTCTTTGGGTTATGATTTTCCTTCTATTACTCTTTGTAGGCCTGAGTTTTTGGCTACGTATTGTTTAAATTTGTTTTTATCCAGGAATACCTTGATTTCTTCATTGATGGTGAAAGAAAGCTTGGCTGGGTATAGTAGTCTGGTCTCTTTGATTCTGCAGCACATCTATCCAAGACCTTCTGGCTTTCATGGGTTTCCATAGAGAAGTCAGGTGTGAGTCTGATAGATTTACCTTTATATGTTACTTGAGCTTTTTTCTTTGCAGTCTTAATATTCTTTCTTTATTCTGTATGTTTTGTGTTCTGATTATTATATGGCAAGGGGATTTTTTTTTTGATCCAGTCTATTCGGTGTTCTGTATGCTTCTTGTACCTTCATAGTAATATCCTTCTTTAGGTTGGGAAAGTTTTCTTTCATAATTTTGTTGAATATATTTTTGGGCCTTTGAGCTGTAATTCTTCTTCTTCTTCTTCTTCTTCTTCTTCTTCTTCTTCTTCTTCTTCTTCTTCTTCTTCTTCTTCTTCTTTTCTTCTCATATTTTTCTTAGGTTTGGTCTTTCTATGGTGTCCCAGATTTCCTGGATGTTTTATGTCAAGAATTTGTTAGGTTTGCTGTTTTCTTTGATCAATGAGTTTATTTCCTCTATAGTATCTTCAGCGCCTGAGATTCTTTCTTGTATCTCTTGTATTCTGTTGGTTATACTTGTCTCTGTAGTCCCTGTTTATTCACCCAGATTTTCCATATCCAGCCATCCCTTGGTTTGTGTTTTCTTCATTACCTCCATTTCCGTTTTCAAGTCTTGAACTATTTCCATTACTTGTTTGATTGCTTTTTCTTAGTTTCCTAGGGTTTCTTTGAGGGATTTATTTATTTTTTCAAACTTTTTGTTTGTCTTCTCATCCATTTCTTCAAGGGGGTTTTTCACTTCCTGTTTAAGGAACTCTATCACTTTCATAATGTTACATTTAAAGTCTATTTCTTCTACATCTTCTATATTAGGGTGTTAAAGTCTTCCTGTTGTATGCTGGCTGGAAGACAGATCTTCTGGTACAGGATCTAGGCCACTTGCTGGCCAGAGACCTTGCAAGCAAATGGGCATGCTTGCTGGGTACAGGCTCAGTGGGACAAAGAAACTCCTGCAGCAGTTGCCCTCACCACTTTGTCCCCAGACCTTCAGTCCCATAGCAGGCTGAGTTGGGAAATCCTATGACCCCGCAAATGGAGAGGGGAGTTTGGGGGGCAAGTTGGGATGGGATAAGAAGAGTAAGACAGCAGCCAGGGGGAAGCCCCTGCTGAATGGTCCAAAAGTTTAGGGGAATGGGGGGTGCCTGAGCTCCCCTTTCCGGTGAGTCAGGCCAGCCACTGGTCGGACACTCATTCACCCCTCTGGAAGAACGGATCTTCTGGTACAGGATCCGGACCACTTGCTGGCCAGGGACCTTGCAGACAAAAGGGTGCGTTTCCAGTCTTTACAAGCTAAATATCCCATTTGAGAAAATTCATTTGTTGAAGACACTAAGCAGTTTTGATACATTCTTTTTAATCTATAATAAAGTTTTAAATAAAATATAAAAAAACATTTTTTGTACTATACATTCATGGAAAAAAATCAGTGACCTTAGTTCTATTTTTTTTTTTCTGAAGATGATGTTGGGCTGGGAAACTTTTGGTAATAGAGTCAAAGTTTTCTTTAAAAGTATCTCTTTCTCTTTATTTTCTGACACTTCAACAACTGCTTGCACTGTTCATCAGCCTTTTCAGAGGAATTAGATTGATTTCCACCATCACCTGCATTTGCAGAGGTCCTTATGATATTCATTCTCATTTTATCACCTACACCAAAACTGCTTCCTCTTCTCTTCAACTTGCAACCTCTCTTCTCTTCAGTCAGACTACAATGGCTTTCCTGAATATCCTGAGGTTTGTGTTGTATTTTAGTTCTGTCTTCTGGGTTTGTAATAGCTTTTCCTCTTGTGTTTGGTGAGTTACCGAGGAAGACTTTTTCATATTTGTTGGCTGAATAAAATCTGAAGTTCCAGGTCTCTGGTTCCTGGACACATATAAGTCATATCCATATATCATTTAGATGCAATATATATCCATTATTATACAGATGAGAAGACTGAGGTTCTGAAAGACAGTAATGATGATGCAGAAATTCTTGTAGTAATTAACATGTCTTTACATTCTAAACACTGTGATGGGTGTGTCTGTTACATCAAGTATCTTACTTAATCTATAGACTATATCTGGTAAACAGATTTTAATTTGCTTTATTTTTATATTATTTTTGCATTATGCTGTTTATTATGTCTTGTGTGCATGTATGGCTGTGCATCACATGAATGTGGTGGCCTAGAGATTAGAAAGAGGTGTTGGAACCCTCAGACTGGCATTATAGAGGGTTGTGAGTTATCATATGGGTGCTTAGAATCCAACCTGGTTCTTCTGCAAAAAGAAGTGCTCTTAACCATTGTGCCATGTCTCCAACCTCAAGAAAGCAGATTTTATTATTGCCATTTTATAGAAGAAAGTAAAACCCACATATAATTATGTAAATTAGCCTATAAAATTTAGGATTTTAATTATTGCTATGTAACATACTCCCTGAGTGGTACTGACAAAGTGATTAATTAATATTGTTAAAAACTTTGTGCTTTTTATAAATATTTATTGGTGGTTTTATAAATCAGAAAGCAAGACGCTATGTATTGTATGCTGTTGTTACATGAGGTGATGATGGAGACCTCAGAACACACTCTAACAACTGGAACTACGTTTTTCATTGCTTTCAGTAGTGTGAGATGCATCACAGTTAAAGTACTTTGGTGAAAATAAATTTATAGCCTGTTTTGTTTTAATTTTCAGTTCTTTCAGTTAGAGACTACTACCAAAACAAGAAAGGGTTACAAAATAACAGTTAAGTCTTGTAAAGGATTTTTTTTTGTTTTTTTATGCTAGTGGCTATGTGCACACGTGAGTGCCAGTGCCAGAGTCCATAAGAAGGTGTTGAGTAGTGTTGACTCAGCTACAGCCAGTTATAAGCTGTTCCATGTGGATGCTGGAAATTGAATTCAGGTCCTCAGTTGGAGCAATGCATGTTCTTAACTACTGAGCAACCCCAACAGCCCTACTTAGAAAAGCTTAAAAAAAATAAAGAACACTTGGCTGATCATCTAACTACAGAAACTATGAATATGAACAATTCATATAAAAACCTGTTTATGATATAGATATGAATAATTTGCATTGGTATGAATTTTAAGCTTAATTTTATTATATGTATATGTATTTCTGATCTTGATTAAGGTATTGTGATTGTGTAGTTCATTTAAAAATGTAATGTATAATTAGGAAGCATAGGATAGGTATTCTTCATATCTTTCAAAGACTACAGAATATGGCATTTAATGTTTAATAACTTAGGGATTTTCATGACAATGAGACACATCTGCTTCTGGCAGCACCAGCTACTTCAAGAGGAAGATAGGCATTGAAGAGGCTCCTTATGGAGTTGGTTATATGTGCTGGAGCATTATCTTCATGTTTACATGTTGCCAAAGGCAAAGGCTAGCTCAGGTCAATGTTGCCACAGGGCAAGTCCTCTTAGGTATTGCCCCAGAGAATCTTTCAGCATGAATCTGGCTGAATTTGGTGATGAGTGACTAGTGAGCCAATGATGGGAAAGGTTTTTGGGGGGCTTCCCCAACCTAAGACAGAAAATGTGTTTTGACCTGAATGCTTTCCCATGACGAGTAAGAGGTATTGCCTGATGTCCAATGCCACCCAAGACAGGCCTAGTCATATAATTTATATAAAAGGGGGACCTGTAGGGCCCAGGTCTGCCCCTGCTCCTGGGGTGCATCTTGAGGACAGTTTCTGTTCAGCCTGCTAAAACATTCTGTTTGTTCCTGTGTTCCCTCTGCCTTGCCTGGTGATTAGCTGTAGGGCATTGTTTCATCTTTGGTATGGTAATTTCCCACCTACCTGGGCGTAGATCCTTGTTCAGCAGCTAGGTATATAAGAATTTCCCCAAAGTTGAATAAACAGCATTCGGCTGATCTCCTTTCGAATGACCCAGGTCTCTTGTGTGTTCTTTCAATCTCCAGGCCCTTGCCCGACTCACGTAAGGTACAGTGACACACGAACTGTACCGAGGGGGTAACACAGAATCAGGTGAATGAACTGTATCTGTGTGATGTATCATGAAGCACTATTTGCAACTCTAGAGGTGCTGAAAACTGGAAAATGGAGCCAATAAATGAAGTGGACCAACATGTCATCTCCTACGGTAGTCAATTTTATTCAGAACATCAAACAATTGATCCTCTGAAGGTTAATAAGAATCAAGTGAGCAAAATGTTCAATCACAAGGACAAGCCACATGCAGCAAAAACATGTCTTCCCATAAGGCATAGACACAAACAACAATAGATAGTAATGATGAATAATCTGAAAGAAACCCACTCCACACTTGAGGAAGGCATGCAAACACACTACAAGAACATTCTGTGTTTTAAGGACAGTGAGGTCATGAAACTCCTGCTTTGTTATCTTTGAGTATTCTGATTTTAGTCTATGTGCTGCTGAATTGAGCCCTTTTTCTGAGTTTTCTCACAACCAGCCAGAATTCTCACAAGACTTGGTCCTTGTACTGTGTTCTGACATAGCACTACATGTTTCCACTGTGGGTAAGATGCATTTTTATCCATACCATAACATCTAACACACACATACACACACACACACACACGTTATATATATATATATATATATATATATATATATATATATATATATATATATTCTCAATAAAATATGTATAAAACAGATTTACATGTATAGGCATCATTTAGCGTGGGTGTGGGTGTGTGCATGCGTGTGTTGATGAAGAATTTTCCTAAGACCTGTTGCATACTAAAGAAACATTCTATTTCTGAGTTATTACCATCACTTTTAAAAATACATATCACTTTTGAATTTTTTTCAAGACAAAGGATCACTAAGTTGCCTTACCTGATCTTAGACTTGCCCTGTAATGCAGTTGGATTTGAACTTGTGAATCCATTGCTTCTGCCTCCCAAGTAGAGAAAGGCCTAACTAGTTTGTCTTTTCTTCTTCAATGATATGATCTGCTGTAGGTAAAATGTAAAATGAAAATTACTAATTAAAAAATGAGGGTACAAAGTGGGTGAATAGGGAGGTGGGGCTGCATGTGGGGGGAGAATGAGGGATTGAGATAAATCTGATACAAAGATTAACATGTGGAATTCTCAAGGAATTTATAGAAAAGTTATTTTAAAATAGAAAAATCATAAAATTGTAAAATTTGGTAAACAGACTTGAACTGAAACCACAACCAAAGTCAACACTAGTTGACCCCAAACCAGGGCAGAAGCTGAAGCACAAAGTTTAAATGTTTGAGACAGCTAAATTTCAAAGGCAATACAATTACCAATTAGTAGTCATAATTAGTGTACAATCCTATGTTTGAAAAATAAAACATAATCCATCTGTTTCTCTCAGAAAATGAGTAAACACTTTTGAGAATATAATCCTTTTAAATTTGGGCAATTTGCTACACCTTCCCAAACTAAACTTAAATATCACAGTCTCTGACACAGAATGTGTTTCCATAAATTATTTAGCACATCATGAATCTTTAGTTCTGTGAATTTAGATAACTTTAAACTTCCACATTCACCATATTTCTCATTTTAATCCTCAGTTTCTTTATGGGTTAAATAATTTAAGCCTATAATTCAATTCAATGTACCAAATTATCACATATTATTTTTTGACTAAAAATGCTTTTGTTTATAGCAATTTCTTCCTTTATCTCAAAGATCATATTGGAAATATGTCCAAGAGGTTGCCAAGTCCAGGTTCTTGATGTTGCCGAGACTCAAATTCTTATTAGTACTCATCTTTTCAGTGTTTACCTATGAGGTAAGTCAACATATTTTCTTATGTCTATCTATTAACACACTAGTATGGAGACAAGCCCAAGGGGAAGTTTATGATTATGACACAGGAATATATTTTTGGAATGAAATAGATCATCACGTCAATTTTAAATATGCCTTGAGAAGTAATCAACTGGACAGACAGCACCTTCCTCAAATGCTATATGACATTCTTATTTCCCATTTGCTTTGCTCCACCTCACTACAAAGCATTCTCAAAATCACCTTGTTATTCTGTTTCTGCAGCAGGCAAATGTCTTTCCTTCAACATTCAATTCATATAGAATGACCCGAGGAATTCTATGACTCTTCTATGATGTATTAGTTGTTTGATTCTCGTTACTTCTACAGTTTTCAATAGGATTGAGTCTGTATTTGAAGAATCAAGCAAATAGGCACAATAAGTGTTTGAGATTTTATTACTTATTTCCATAATGCTAATGACTGTGATGTGGAAAGAGTGAGTGAGAATTACTTTCCTTTTGTAAAAAATTTATGAACATTGTGAGAAGATCAAATTATTTTTTAATTTCCTACTGACGTGAATGATTACTGAAGTCTTCACAAATTCAGTTCTATATAGATCTGCATGTTAATATGGCAGCACCATAAAAAATGTTTCAGGAAGAATCAATGTTTAATTATAAATGAGCTTATTGATTACACATAATTGTCCTATTTTAGTATGTTTTATCTTCATAGTTTATTCAAAATAGTTTTATCAACCTGCCATATCTGAAATCTAAGGTAAATCTTAGGAATTTATATAATTGCTATGGTTGTCTATTCTTGTTAAAACTGGTTTTTCTATTTCCATATATAGAGAAAGCATTGGACTTATTTTTTGTTGTCAATTATTTTGTGTATGTGTGTATGTGTGTAATATGTACACATGCATGGGTATATGTGTTTATGTGAGTAAGTAGAGTGTTTGCATGTCACAGAACATTCCTGAAGGTCAGAGGACCACCTCTAATTTCAAGTTTTTCTATCTTCTTTGAAACAGGGTACCTTGTCCTTGCTTCTGTGCATACCAGGCTTTGTGGTCTAAAAAGTCCTGCGGGTTTGTCTGCCTCTGCTTCCTGTCCCTTTGTAGAAGTAATAGTTTTAGGGCAGACTCAATTCTGGTCCTCATGTGTGTGCAACCAGCACTGTAACCATTGAACCAATTCCAGAACCTATAGCATTTTTAACAATGGCTTCAATAATTTTGAAATCAATTTAACTGTCATAGAATAATTTCAGCATATTGATTAGCCTCAACATTTAAAAAATATTCCTCTTTTATTTCCTGTGAATGACTATTCTGAATGCATGTATATGTCCTTTGTGTGTGTCTGTTTCTTTCAGAAGCCAAAATTGTCATATTCCGAAAATTAAAGTTTTAGGGTTGTATGCCACTGTCTGAGTGCTGGGAATTGAACTTGGATCCTCTTGAAGAGCAGTCAGTGATCTTAACTACTGAGTCATCTTCCTAGCCTGTCTTCAACATATTTATGCTCAACAGTGCATTTTTGATTATGGATAAGCTTATGAGATTCAGAAATTAGCACTAGTGGTTCATTTCATTCATTCTCTACTCACTACATAAGAAATTCCATCTTACAGAAAAACCAGTACACTGTTCTGGTTCTTCACAGTGCCTGTGACATTACTGATGTATGTACTTTAAATTTATATGAGGGTAACCCTGACAATATCCTTATGAGACTGAGTACTTTGTATACATCAAGTACTTTTCAGATGCTTGAGATATTTTTCTTATTTAATCCCAGGTGGAGAGTAGGAAGTAGCTACCATTATCTTAACCATATTTAAATAGCAAACTGAATGGAAGATAAATAGGTATGATCTATATACGATACTATAAAATAAACTTTTTCCCTATAGAAAATTTAAGCGAAATAAAAGCTTGTGTCTGAAAGACTTCAAATATCTAAATCTTTCAATGGTACTTTATGAATGCCTGTCACACGTTGGATTGACAAAGCTGAATTTAGCTGTTCAATGAAAGTAGTTAATAGAGTTTAATATAAGCATTTCCAGGTACTGACAGTTACAAAGCAATATCCTCCAAGCACATAAACTAATTTTGGTCCTCATTTTCCAAACTTGGCAAAGTTTTGAGATGCAATGAAAATATCTCAGTCACAGATGACAAGGTCATGGAGTAATATAAATTATCAGCAAGGTAAAAAAAATATCCCTGACTTTATGTTGACCATATGACCATCTTAATTCAAAACTCTTAGCAAAATTCTTATCAATACACTGTAATAACAAGGCAAATGAAGGTATGATTGTCAATTTGACAAAAATATATAGTCTGGACAAATTATTTTAAGTGAGATTTGACTTCTAAGTTTAGTATATGATAAGTATAAGAGTAGAAATATGAGTTTCATGTATGCTGGGCATAATATTAATGCTTAGAAGTCAGATTAGATAAACTAACTGGTGAAGAAGAGAAAATTTTTCCAGTAAAATGAAGTTTAGTTCTCTACTAGTTCTCATCAGTTCATACTTTCCTGTACATTTCTATTATCGCACATAATTTATTTAAATTAGGATTTATATGTTTCCTTAATAGTTACTTTATATTTGTGAAACTTTATCTAGAAGAATTCATAGTGTCATACATTCCCATCATAATATTACAGCAAGTTATTATTAGTGAGTTTTCTGCATGAATCAATAAATGTATATTGATGTAGGATTCTCTTCTGTATATGTGTTCCTTTTATTGGTTAATGAATAAAGAAGCTGATTTGGCTTATGATAGGGCAGAATAGAGTTAGGCAGGGAAAACTAAATTGAATGCTGGGAGAAAGAAGACAGAGTCAAAGAGAAGTCATGTAGCTGCCATTGGAGACAGATGCACTGGAACCTTGCCAGTAAGCCACAGTCACATGGCAATACACAGATTAATATTAATGGGCTAATTTAATATTTAAGAGCTAGCTAATAAGAAGCTAGAGCTAATAGGTCAAGCGATGATTTAATTAATACAGTTTCTATGTGATTATTTTGGGTCTGGGAAGCCAGGAACAAATGAATGAGCTCTGTCTACAGAATGTCACATCAACATGGGTTGATGTTAAAAAAAAATTCTAGACACACACACACACAAAAAAAACAGAGCTCAAAGCTTTTTCTTGCTCTGTTTGCTGGTCCTGAGCAGGAGCACCACAGCTCCTTTAAGATAGGTCTTCCCGATTCAGTGATAATAGCAGCAGCAACAACAACAGCAACAAAAAATTCCTGCACTGTTTTAAAGTGGTGTTCTTTCTGGTTCATGCTAGTTGTATAAACAGCTCTGGCCCTTTCAGGAAGCTGAGCACTTCAATGGGGTCTGTGAGCTGCATGTTACAAATTGATAAATGGTGAGAGAGACCTGCTGTGACTCCAGAGCTGAGGCAATGTACATGACTCTCAGAGGCGGCAAACATGCCCCTACTATGTTGGACTGTGCTGAGCAAGCAGGGAGGACCACAGAGTTGGTTCTAGCCATGCCTGCTTAGTATTTTTAAAAAAATGCACTCCTGATCAAAAAATAATTACAGATATGCACACAATAAAGACAAACCCAGATGGAAAAGACATCTAAATGGGTCACAGTGTTGAATAAATGTATGTAGGCTTGAGAGAGAGGGATGAAAAAAGAATATAGACCGTTATAATATAAAACAGTACAGACAGTAATAGATTAAAAGAGTAATGCTAATAAAATAAATATTAAATTTGTAGAAAAAGTAATAGTGTAAGATAAATAAAACACAAAGATGGAATATGCACAAAGAGTTTGGATTATGTATATTACTGTGTTTTCTTTGAATTTTTTGACTGTGAGTGATCTAGATTACAGAAAGAAATTTCACTGTACAGGCTGCAAAGCTAAAGCAACACATATGTTTTAAAGGGATCTTGACTTCAAAATTTGGGTCTAACTATATGTTGCTTTGAAAAAGAGGTTCTGCATTTCTTTTCACAGAAGATGAGAACCTGTGGATTCCATCCAGACTAATGTGGTTTGATGAAGACCACCAAAAATTCACTATGAATATCCCCCAAAATTACTCTTCCCAACAAAAGCAGGAAGCAGTGTAGAGAGAACTATACCTAAATATCCTAAATGTGTGCTTGTAAAGGTTTTTCTTTTTGGTTTACATTTAAAGTAGGATATGCTATAGAGATGAATACTTTGCATTGGTATGATTCTTGGTTTACTGATTCAAATTTAAGGTTTTGTTATATATATTTCTGTTCTTGGTTAAGGTATTGTGTTTATGTATCTCACTTAAAAATGAAATGTATAATTAAGAAATAAAGGTTAGTAGATAATTATAATAGTCAAACTTGCAGTAATTTTAGTTAGGTTTTCTAGATGTATACAGATATATTTTAGATGGATAACTATTCTTCAACCTTCTCAAATCTTAACATAATATGACATTTAAAATGTTTTAAAAATTTAGGACTTCTCATGACAATGAGGCATATCTGCTCCTGGCAGCACCAATCTAGTTAAGAGGATGATGGGAACTGAAGAAATCCATTATGGGATTTGCCTTCAATGTGACAAGGCTAGCCATTTGAGCAAGAAACTGCTCTTTCCTGGACTGATTGCTGTTATGCTGTATTAAGTGCAGATGCAGGATGCACAGAAAAATGACTGTTAAACTTGTCTAAAGGTGAGACAGTCCTTCGAGGTTCCTGCTTCATGAGAGAACTGCCAGACAATTTCCAGGACACAGAAGAAAGCAACTGATGAACTTTGCCAGTACAAGGCATAAGAGATCTTCAAATTTCCAGCTTCATGGAAAAGTCTGCCAGATACTATGGTCCTGTAGGGTGGAGATTTGATGTTCCAATGTTACAGAAGTTTGGGTGACTGCGAAGGCAGCAAGATATCTATGTTAATTCTAGAGTTTTTGGAAGTTGTTTATAATGCATTTCCTGCTAATTTAGGTAATATTTTATGCTTCTGGAGTCTTTGATGGAGTTGAAGAATAGATAGATATAGTTGTCCTTAGTTATGATATAACTATTGCAACTGTAATTTGTGCTTGATACCTGTTTTTATATGTAATTTTACTATGCTAAAGTTAAAATCTTTCTTTTATTTAGACAAAAAAGAGAAGGTGATGTGGGATTCATATATATATATATATATGTATATTTGTATATATATATGAGTTGCTTTCATTGGTCAATGAATACAGAAGCTATTCTGTCCTGTGATAGGGCCAGAATAGAGTTAGGTGCAAGACTAAACTAAATGCTAGAAGAAATAAGGTGGTGTCAAAGAGAAGCCATGTAGTTGCCACCTGAGACAGACACGCTGAAACCTTGCCAGTAAACCACAGCCATGTTGTGATACAAGATTAATATTAATGGGTTAATTTAAGATGGAAGAGTTAGACAATAAAAAGCTAGAGATAATAGGCCAAACAGTGATTTGATATGTACAGTTTCCGTGTGATTATTTCGAGTCTGGGAAGCCAGGAACAAATGAGCAGTCGCCAACTACAGTAAATGTGTATCTAGTGTGTGTGTTGTTTAACAAAGGACAGCATGAGGAAAGTATGATATTAATTTATAGAATTATTTAAGCTATTTTAATTTAAAAAATAAAAAACAAGATTTTCAGCTTGGATATCTATGTTTCATACTTGGTTTTTCTATGTTCTAGTTACAGTATTTTAGGCAAGCTATTTAATCCCTGAGTTTCTCAGTTTCCTATCTCATTTTAATAATATCTACATTACAGAATTTTATAGGCATTTTATGGAGTTCTTCACCCATATCAGAATAATGAAGGTGAGGTTCATGAAGGTATTAGGAGGTGTGGAAAGGATAATTGCTAGTTCCTTGGTCAAGACTCTACTGACAGTAAAATTGTTTCCATGGTCACAATATCTATTCTTCAGTTTTGTTTTGTTTTTAGTTTGAAATAAGCATAGTCAGATAAAATAAAATTAGTTAAAATGTGGGAGCAAGGAGGTATCTGGGGACAGTCACAAAGAGTGAACAACAGATTTAGCTATTTGTTCTAGTGATGATCATGGATTTAAATGAATAACGTTTTCCCCTCAGTCTGAGAAGTAGAAAGTGGTTTTAACTGTTCATTAAAACTTTGGTGTACAGAATCCTAGAAAACCTCAATTATTTCTATCAATTTAGATTTTTTATTTCAAAACAAGGTTTTTCTGTGTAGCCTTTGGAGCCTGTCCTGGAACTAGCTCTTGTAGATCAGGCTTAGAGATCTGCCTGCCTCGGCCTCCTGAGTACTGGGATTAAAGGCCTGTGCAACCACCACCCCGATTGTGTCTTTAGATTGTAATACTTAATTTTCTTTTGAAATAGGATCTCACTTTGTCTCCCTGGCTGACGAGGAAATTGCTATGAAGACCAAGTTTTCCTGGAACTCACAGCAATTCATCTACCCTTGCCTTAAAAGCGGGGAATCTAAGGCATGTGGCACCACTCCCAGCTATATTTTAATGCTTTAATTTACTAATTACTACCATCACAAACAGTCTGAAACTATGTGGTTCAATTCTTTTAAGCTTCTGTTATTTTTGTTTCTCGAGAAACACGTGCTGGGCAGCGGCTACTTATAGTGAAAGTCCAGCAACCATGGCAGTGGAAGATGAACAGGGTCTTTGAGCCAAAATATTCTAAGCTCCTCACTACTCTCTTACACTGATACTGGAAAAAGCAACTAGTTCTGAGACTTTGGATACCCATGCTGAATTGATTACAATTATTGTACCTAGTAATAGACAAAAGAGAAAACAAAACACTCACAGAAAAGGACAAGGTTGAGCTACACTGGGTCAGATCCCCAGAAATGCATTTTCTGTGTATTTGGATTCTCTAAGTACCAATAGCAAACATGACCTAGAATATGACACTCTCAAAATGAAACAAGGGTTATTTATCTTCTCCAAAGCCTTATAGTTCATTCATGCCTGATTTGTCTTAGCATCACTGCTAACAACCCAACTGAGATGTAGTAGTTACCACACTATTGCACACTTCTTCATAAGTAGATGCGTGCTCAGGAATTATGTTCACATTCACTCTCTGATTCCCCATATCCAGTTCAGCCTTTAATTCTTTACATTCCTACCTCCACACGCCCTAGACTAAGACAACAGACCATTCTTTCATTGCTAATTTAACTTGTTCTGCTTTGTTTTGGAGACAAGGTTTCTCTGTGTAGCCCTGGTTGTTCTGGAACTAGCTCTGTAAACCAGACTGGCCTCGAAGTCATAGAAACCCACCTGGCTCTGCCTTCTGAGTGTTGGGGTTAAGGGCATGTGCTACCACCAGCATCCATCTGAACTTTTATTTTTTTTAATAATTTCATATATGAATACTGTGTTTACATTTCCATTCCTGTCTGTTCTCCAATTTATTCCATTTCCCCATCAATTTTCACTGAAATTCATTAACTCTTACTCATGTTGCTGTTGTTACACACACACATACATACACACACACACACACATACACACACACACATACATACACACACACATACATACATACACACACACACATACACACACACACACACACACACACACACACACACACACACACATAGCCTACTGAGTTTAAATATAGGCAAATAGAACTGACCAATTAGAACTGGATAACCTATCAAGGGACTCATCCTTGGAGAAATAAAAATATTTTTTTTCTCTCTCAGTGGCAACTGATTGCCTTATCCAGAATTGGGACTTTATGAAATTTCCCCCAAGAGATCAACAGCTGGTCAAAATTCAGATAAAAAGCTGCTGGGAGGTGCCAGCCCAAGTGTTGTACTTAAAATCTAACCCCCAATAGCTAAGGCTCAGGGAAAACCATTGAAGGGTGTTATTATGAAAAAGGAAGTTGGTAAAAGGCAGACTGCCTAGATGTCAGCTCCTAGATCCTCTTATAGTTATGACAGGCAAGCTGCTGTCATTTAATCTCAACAATGTGGATACCTAAACAAGACCTGCCTAACTACCCCACTGGATGTGTTTCTTTAGCAAGAAAATATTTGCTGTCACCCTGTTTACAGGAGAAAATTCAAAGTTTTAAATACTGTATTGCTATATTAAATAAATTAACACTGATATCATGAACACAAATAAGCTTTCATTTCAAGTGTAGCAATTTTAAAATTGTTTAAAATTTTAAACAAGGGTTAGCCTATTATTTTCTAAGAATGTCATAATAAAACCACAAATCCAGTGATTTAAAATACAGCAAATGTTCCTTCATATTATTGGAATCTAGACGTTCAACACCCAAGATGTTAAAAGAGAGCTGGGAAGAAGGCTCCATGGGCAAAGCACTTGCTACAAAGGTATATGGATCTGCGTCTAGACCCCATCCATGTAAAACCTGATGTGGTAACATGTGATTATGTAATTCCAGAACTCCTATGGAGAAAGGTGAAGGCACGAATATCCCCAAAAGCTCATGGGGCTGCTAGCCTGGAATACACAGCAGAAGAAAAAGTAAATACATACAAGAAGGCTCTTTCTCAAACATGGAGAGTGATATGCACTGACACATGAGGTTGCCCTCTGATCTCCACACATATACTGTGGAATGCACATGCCTGCAATTGCACACATGAATGTGCTTCAACACCCACACATGTACACACACACACACACACACACAAAAACAAAAATATTCTAAAAACTTCCACCTTACAGATGGCTAAATTTTCTATGCATTTTCATACAGTATTTCCTTAATATGTATGTGGTTTTGTATATTCTTACAATGGATGGTACTGTTTACATTGGATTAATACCATCTTAATGATCTGATTTTTATTGTATTCTTAAAGAGAGAGATCATATTATGATATTACCTTAAGATAATACCTATAAAGATATTAAAGTATCACTATAGGCTGTGACACTAGTATTTAATCTTATGAATCCTTAAAAATCCAACTAAAAATAAATTTGATGCTAATGCAACTACAGTAAAATTACTGTAAGGGAATTTAATACAGCATGCTAAGTATCATATTCATTGACTATTTAACAATAATTTAGTAGATATTTGCTATATATCAAATTGGGGCTTGCTGTATATGAACTGATCAAAATGGAATATAGAAACAGATTTAAAAATGCAAATCTGAGGGCAATTTAAGTGGGGAGAGATGGATGGGTAAGAAAGAAGGAGCTGGGAGAGGAATATTATCACTAAATATGTTAGAAAACTATATGGAAACCTTCAATTTCATGAATTTCACATATATGAATATCTATGTAGATATACATATACATGTTTAGTATAAGCACATTCATATCCATGTAAAATTATTCAGTAGATATTAAACTACACATGGGATAATACTCCATGCTCAACCCAAGAAGCTAAATATAAAGCTCAGTGCCAGGTATATAACCCTTCAAGTTGCTGGCCGTAGGTGTTCTGGAAACCCCTTAAGCAATACAGTCTACTGCTGTTGCTCTGGGTTGTCCACGAGAACTTGAGAGTAAAACTCAACTGTGAAACACACTGCATACTTTGTTCACTGGACATGGAGAACTCAAATGGGTTCTGCCAAGGAGGTGTCCTTCCTGCTGGCTAGCTTTCATAATATTAAAAGGTGCCATGTATGCTGCTGGGAGGGAAATACCATCAACAGTCTTATCCATCAGACAACCCCATAAAACACAATAATGACATACATTGCCAAGATATGCCCCTGCATGAGGAAGTGGCAGTAATGCTCTGGGAGAGATCAACGAGATCAACCATTTTCTCCTTGAATTGAAGGCATCCTTCATAGTAGCAAAATCATGCCTGATACCATAAATCTGACCAAGAACCCATGGTTATGGAGTTACAGGCTCCAGAGGTGAACCTACTACTATTATTCTGCCAAATATTTGAAACTCTCTCTGTACCTCTTAGACCTCATCACAGTTTTCTTGTGGAATATATGGTAGTTAATGTAGTTAGTTAATGACTGTGCAGAGAACAGCATCAATAAAATGCTCAATCACAAAAGAGACATCAACATCACCCTCATTTAACACCTGCAAAGCTCATGGACCATTGCAGAGGAAGTGGCAGAGAGGAAGTGACCACAGATTGAGGATGATCAAAGGAAAGTACTGTCTCTAGGACGTGACAGGTTCAATGCACTAATGAACTCATAGTAGCAACTGTCACTTGCATAATACCTGCACAAGATCAAGCCAGTCAGTATTGTTGAGAGGGTTAAGAGGTCCACAAGTCCAAACCGAACAGAAGAACTATGGATAGTGCAGGAAATGTGTAGTTCCCTGGTAGGTTTATTGTGCTCTAGCAGATGACCCCGACCCAGGTGTATATAGATAACACAAACTGAACTCAATAAGCTGTAAATAAAAATACCAAATAAAAGAAGAGAGGACTTAGCAATGGAAGGGAGGTGAGAGTAGATCTGGATAGGAGTCGTCTAGAGAAACGAATTACGATCAAACTATACTCTGTGGAATTTTTAAAGAATTAGTGAAATGTCATATTAGAAACATAAAATAAAAATATGAGCAGTGTGAAGAAGCACTGAGAATATTCCCCCCATGGATCAGACTCACATGTAGCTGCATCCCTGCATCTAGCCCCAACACCCTC
Source organism: Myodes glareolus (assembly GCF_982192425.1). NCBI lineage: Eukaryota > Metazoa > Chordata > Mammalia > Rodentia > Cricetidae > Myodes > Myodes glareolus. The sequence continues at coordinate 59,390,540 of NC_142033.1, read as the reverse complement.
ACTGACACCACGCCCCAAAGAAAGGCTGAAGGACAGTAATAGAGATCTTCAAAGTTGTCTGCTACAACCTGCTCCAAAATTCAGCGACCAAGCCTAAAAAGGCCACTGTAATGAAGGGAGAGAAGGTACCTAAGAGGAAGAGGGGAGGGAAGCAGTGCTGCTAAAGATGTGAATAATCCTGCTGAAATGAAGATACCGAAACAGAACAGGCACACAAAGCTGAGGGTCTTGGAGATGCCAACGAAATGCGTGTGTTTTTGATAATTGTGTACCTGTGGTGGCTACACAGTTTGAAATACTGTATTTTTATAAAGTTTTATAAAAATGCAAAATTTTGTTTTACTTCTTTTTACAAAAGCTATGTTGTTATCACACAGAATACTTCCTTGCATTTTGGAGCAAGGAACATGTGTGACTAACCAAATGTCTCCTAAGTTGATATCATTCCTTGATAAATTTTAAAGACTCTTGTTGGATCCCAGGAGAGATGTCCTGGTGTTGACATATGTGGTCACCATGGCACAAAAATACCTTGTGGTATGGAAAAACTCTAAATTCATTTTTATATTTTCCTCCCCATGTACCATCAACATAGACTTAAACCCCCTTAAAACCAGAGACCTGTTGGAATTGGGCCTGCTTTGAAATAATCCCTCTGTATACTGTGAAGATTTGTCACTCTGATTGGTTTAATAAACAAGTTGACTGGCCAGTATAACCAGGTTAAAGTTAGGCAGGAGAGCCAGGCTAGAAGAATTGCTGGGAGGAAGAAGGTTGGAGTCAAGAATCACCAGCCAGCCTTAGAGGAAGCAGGAGATGAATGCGTCATGCTAATAAAGGTATTGCCATGTGGCAGAGTGTAAATAAGGCATATGGAATATGGAATATGCATTAACTTAAAAAATACAAGCTCTAGTTAGCCATAAGTCTGAGTTTTTGGCCAAGCATTTACAAGTAATAATAAACCTTTGTGTCAGTTATTTGGGATCAGGCAGTTGGGACAGAAAAACTCCACCTATACTGACCTCCTAAAATTGCTTTTACCAGTCTGTTGGGCAATCTGGACTTTGCTGTGACACCACTGAGTGTCCTCAAAAGAGCAGCAGTTTTACTTTCATAAAAGATTGTGCATTTTCAGGTTGATAATTCTGTCATTCATTTCCTGAAAGTCAGGGTAGGCTTAAGAAAAGTTGTTAAACAATATCCTTAATGTGAAATGTCAGCCCTCTCCTAGGATCCTCCCATTTTTCAAAGCATTAAACAAAGACTTCCCTGGGTTTTATAGTGGCATTCTGATTTTGGTGGTCTACATAAGAAGGGAGTTTGAAAGTACTTGTATACTATAATGACTGTCTGCTTGTGTCCTGCCTGAAAGATCATGATTGGTTAGGATGAGTATCTTTAATAAAGCTGGACAGAGTTTGGCTCAAGAAAACATCCTGAAACTTCTACTAATTTACTTATATGCACATTCACTCAGGGATAATGTCTTTAATTTAGAAAAAGAAAAGTAAATTGAGTTAAAAAAGATCAAGGTTTTGCTGAAAATCGTAAGTAGGTATTTTAAGCTAATGAGTATTAAATTCCAAAACCCATAATTCTTTTATTTCAATTTATTTCTGCAATGTTGACACCACAGGCATGCACAAGGAGACTAGACTATAGAGCCATTTTGGGAAAGTTTAGAGTGAAATGTTTAAAAAATGGTTTGTTCAGAGATTAGTCACTCCCTTCAGTGGACACAATACTCAGAGCAACTGTACTCCTATGTGATACTAAGTAATATACCAGAAATGGATGCTAGGCCAAAGGAACCTCCAGTGTAAGGGAGCAGCCAGAGTTTTATAAGATAGGTTCAGAATTTTCCAAGGGTATCAAGGAAAGGCAAAACACGGGCAGGAAAAGCCAAGGAAAAATGGAGGCAAGTGAGGACATAGGAAGATCACCCAAAACCTGATATGGCCCCTTAATATGGATGCAAAGAGAGAGGCGGAAAGACCAAAACCTTAGCTCAGGGACAGATTTCAGAGGGTCTGTGTTGTAAAGCACTTGTTACAAGGAAGTTTCCAGGACCAGGTTCTCAACAGTTGCTTTGCAAATGAAACACTGGAGGACTCGCTGGCTGATCTACAGAACTATTTATTTTGAAGCCCAGGGAATTCTGAGCTGGTCTTGCAGCAGTCTCACATTCTGTAAGTGGGAGGCAGCTGGAAAAAACTTAACACTGTAAAAGATGACATGCAGGAAGGAGGTCTGGGAGACTGGGAGACCACCTAGAAGACGATCTCAGTGGATGTAAAAGTGAATATAATTGCCAGATATTTCACATTTCAACAGTGTGTTCTTTTATTCAATACTATGGAAGCGAAGTTGTCTGTTATTTCAAGCTTCAGAGGTAACTGTGTTCCGTCTGCAGCAATCTCCAAAAGCATTTTAATTCTCTGTAAGCATCTCGGCTGCTTATTGGATTGTTTTCCCTTTAGCTTAAATCTAATGAGATAAGAGAGGCACTAAGAAAGGATTAGTGATCCCTGACCTGTCTTCTAAGATGCCTTTACTACTAGTGTTATGAATCAACTGAGCTGACTTAAGTAAAATAAACGACATCTTTTCCTTTGTTTAATCTGGCAGCCAGAGAGTCCAAGGTCTTTCTGGACTTTCTTGCCAAAGGTTCTACTGAGTTCACTGCAAATCCTTTCTCTCCTTGAGGGGCACATGGGCTCCTTTTCTTGCTCTCTGTCTTGTTCCCTAGATCAATTCTGGGAGAAAGGGAGGAGGTGGCTCCAGTATCCAGCCAGAAGAGTCTCCAGTCCATCTTCATCAGGGTGCATTCACACTACACTTCCTAGTTCACTGGGCTTTCCTTCTAACCCATTGCCAATCCCAGATTTCTTTCAGCTCCAAATTTGCTTAAAATCACAGGGACTAGGAACAGTCACATCAGTGAATATCTTTTCTGGTATGTTCTCCATAGACAGCAGAAGAAAATATCAAAGCAAATGACTGAACTTGTTTTTGTCTTCATGTATTCAATCTACTGATTATTATTTAGTTTAAATCTAGAAAGGGAGACAGTGATCTTTCTCTTCTCTGTTACTCATGAATAATTTCTTTCTTCGACACTTGCAAGGTAGAGGCAGAGGTGTCAGAATTTCAAAATCATCCATAGATTCATAGTGAACCTGGGGCCAGTCTGTATTGCATGAAGTTCCATTGCAGAAAACAAAACAAACAAAACAAAATAGAAAGATAAAATTTTAGAAACAATACTTATATCTTAGGATAGCCAGAAAATACACAGAAACAACATCAAGGAATTAAAAATACTCATATTCTCTGGAAGGAAATAAACATTTTATACCATATTCTTATTTAGGTTGCTTAAAGATTTTCATTTGTATTGTTTGCGAGCATACAGATAGATAGATAGATAGATAGATAGATAGATAGATAGATAGATAGATAGAGAAAGAGAGAGAGAGATGGTAGGATATGCTTATGCAAAAATACTTTTATAAGTCAATGTACACACATAAAGTTTTTCATATATACATAGTTTATGTTACAAGTCTCATGCTTGAATATAATTTCTGCTGAACACAATGATTTTAGTCTTTGAGATTTTTCTTGGTGTTGTTGATCAGAGGTATATCACTAATAGTCTTATATCAAACCATGTTCCATCCATGCATAGTTCATCATGTCATCTAAAGCGCTTTGATCATCACTCTGGAATCATACATAGGTAAAGTACACACTCCTAAGCCTTAAACAGGGCAACCTCAGGTTTGTGAGAAAATTTACTCTATCTTGCCCAAAGCATCCAGACAGTGCCTGTGTTTCTAAAATTCACTTGTTGACAAGCCTTCTGATCCTTCTACATAAGGTAGGGATTTTCCAACACTGAGTAAATATAACAAAAGGTCTCCAGAGACTTTTGTGTTGCCTTTAGCTGTCTTGTGATTTTTCAAGGACGTTTTGCCACCGTGAGAATAAGGAATGTCTCCTTTACAAATTCTTTTCTTAACCTGCTTTTACATAAGGGCAGCCATTACAGAATAGCTGTGGATATAAGGAGAATTCAGAAACTGGAAGAATTCTTGGGCCATCACGCAGAAATACACTTCAGTAGAAGAGGGGAATCCTTCCTTTGTCATTCATTACTCATGGGGTTTATGGAGTCTGAGGAATCAATAAAAGTAGCTAGACAATCTGAGTCTGTTTTTAGATAGACACCAAATGTAACTTAAATGTTTCTAACTATGAAATACTTTTGTTACAATGTATTGCAATTAGGAGAGATAAGTTAGCTCCAGGCTTAGGCTACTTTGCATTTCTTCAGTAAGATATTTTGTGAACTCAGTGCATTTCATTTAAATTATAACTTTATAAACTTCTTTGTTTTATTTTAGAAATTGAATTGAGGCATAGTAAATTACCTTATTTCAATTTATTATCTTGCTTATTTTTTCCTGATTTTTCCATGGTAATAAAAACTGAGATATTTTATTGTAAGTCCTATAGAAATGCTGCTTTGTTTACATAAAATATAACATTTTTCTTTAATTTATTCAATAAATGGTTGCTATTTATTTGCACCCATAGTGGCTTGTTTTAGATGCTGGATACTAAACCAAGTGAGAAACAAACATTGAAAGGTGAAATGGGACAAAGATGCTTTGCAATGCATTAAAAATGCATGAAAATATAAAACAATATCTTGTTAAGATGATAGCTTTCTGAGATTTTTCATTTCTTTTCTTTTCTCTTTTTTGTTCCTTTTTCTTTAATAGATAGATATATTAAGAATGAAGTTGCCCATTATGTTTGTGAGAAATGAAACAATATACCACAGTTGATGACTTGGTACCAACACAATGCAGAATGAGATCACGACTCTATCTATGAAGTATCTTAGCCATACAAGTTCTTGCTTGTAGTCATAGTATAAAAGTGTGATAATAACCATGGAGATGTTGTTTTAAGCAATGGCACAGTTAGGATTTTGAGTGGTCATTTGAAACTTTTATGAGCAAATATAGTACCCAAGCCATAATCAACAATGATTCTATTTAAATCATGTTTCTCAGCATCTCTCATGCTGTATTCCTAGCCTGACACCATTTTTTTTTTCTGCCTGGAATTTATATGTGGAAAATTCATGCTTTTCTTATGCTTTCCCTATAGTTTTGCTCCTCCTATGTGCACTTTAGTTTGGCATTAAACCAATCTACTGCGACTGTACTGACATTGTCTCTGTAGGCACCTGAGGTTTATGTCAAAGTGATTGTGAGGGACTTATCTTTGGATCTCTGCCTCTAGCTTATGGAGTAAAATGGATCAGAAAACCCATCAATGCTCATTCAAAGACTGAATGAGCAATAAGCCTTTCTAAAGAAAGGTCAGGCCCCCAGTCAATACTGCTCTACCTCTTTCTGCTTTTCCCTCAGAAGCATTTTCAACTGGATTATTTACAAATAATCAGTGCATATTATTAGACATGCCTTATGTGAAAAGTTTGGAAAATTCCAAAGAGCAAAGGTCAGGTAAAACATGTGAGAATCCTACCTACTAAATATGAGGTTTTTTTCCTTGTAGAAAATAAATTCTGACTTGCTTGGCACCTTTGTTTATTTAAGCTTTTTATCATAAAATCAAGCAGATTATTAAATTTTCTTCCATATCAAACAAATGTTTTTTTTTAATATTTCATGGCATGTACTTGCTGCAGTTTACTGTCTTTTTTTTTCCTTCTGAACATTCATTTCTTCTCAAGTTTTAATTTTAAAGAGCTTTCCATTGTCATAATGAGGTGGATTATTATATATTCATCTTCTGTTCTCATATGACAGATATTTTAGGAGGATTATGCAGAAATTATGTTGATAGATCAAAAAAGTGCCAGAGCTGAAATTTTTGCTCAGTTTTTACACATTTGAGAAGAGAAAGCAATAAAAACATGCATTACCATCAGCAAGGCTTGGAGAGATTAGTTATCTAAAACTGTTTGAAATCACAACTGCTCAAGGAACTAGCAAACTAGTGAGATGAGAGATGAGTCATTTCAATATTTCATAGAACTATTTCTTCGTTTTTTTCTTCTCGGTATGGGGGTCATAATATATAACACTGACTCACCTGAAGCTCACTGCATAAAGCAAACTGTTCTTGAACTAACAGAAAGCCTCTGGCCTCTGGCCTCTGGCCTCCTTAACCCAAGTTCTGAATTTAAGGCATGTATCACTATGGCAGGTACATATCATTTTTAAATTTGCACTTGTGTGTAGTGATAAGAAAAGTTGGGTATTTGACTATGTTCATGATAACAGATAGTTATTCATCTTGGAGTTAATATATCATTATAATTTGCCATTTATTATATATAATCATAAATACTGAGTCTTTGTTTACTTGTTGTGACTTGTATTTTTGAAGAATGACCTCGTGCTGTGTTTTATACATAGTATACATATCACTTTATGTACACTCTAGTGCTGAAGTATTGGCTACCAGACACAAAATACAACTAAACCCTAGCATCGACAAGATAACCTGGATTTTAACTTGTGTTCAGCAAAACAGTGAATATCCCTAAAGAATTGCTAATACTGGTTTTTCAAAATTTGGGATAGACTATTTTCTTTCTAATAAAAAACATAAGTACTCTCTGATATTGCAAATTTAGGTTTATTATGAGTACATATCGTATTAACTATCTTATGCCTTCAATTTAGGTGAAGTGTGTGTTTAATCACTAACTCCATAGAAGTGAACAGCTTTGCACACCTGGGTGACTTCTTACATTTTTTTTATTTTTGTAATCTGTCTCTTAAGTTAGATGAAATCTCGTTTGAGTAGTATTTGCACACATAGCAATAAAAGTGCTTGCTTTTTGATTTATTTTAATGATACTTCTTTGTCATGTTTTGACTTGAAGGTTGATTGAAGAAATATTCCTATGTCTTAGAAATTTGCAGATGTGTTTCTCTTCCAGCTAAGTTGACAATATGTAGGTTAGAGCTGTACTATATTCTTAGTGGTTGCATACACCCCAACAATGTTGTATTTAATATAACAGTGGATTGTTGATTAGGATCATTTACTGTCATCTAAGTTGAAAATTATAAGTCAGAATATTCTACCTTTAATTTAAATGACATGATGCCTTTGGAAATTTTCCTGAATAGCTCTAAATAATACACAAAATTTATACATTTCTTTTATTGATTAGCTCCAGAAAAAATATTCCAGAACTTACTTCCTCCACAACTTCAATATATCTATTCATAAAGACTTAGTAGTTATAGGTCTATGAGTGGCATTGTAAGAAATTAAATTGGCCATTATGTCTACTATATTTATATAAGGTAAAATATTAGACTATAAAACACTGTAAGTACACAATATGTGCATATATATGAGTATCTGTGCTTGAATATACATGTTTATGGAAACAATATATGTATATGAATTTTTAAAAACCATATGAATTATTAAATAGTAAGTAAGGGTGTGCTTGTTCTATAATAATATAACTTTGAAAATCTTTTGGCTGGAAAGGAATACTCCAACTTCAACAGTGCCTGTCTGAAGTGCCACAGATTTTCTTACCACTAATATATTTAACTCTTCACCCAGTTGCTTTATTTTGATCCACTAATGCAATTGTTATTATTCATTGCATAAATTTTAGATTATTGCCATATCATAATACAATGCAGTTACTGTAAATATCTTTTTAACAATGTTATCAAACATTGTTAAAAAAAAGACATCAAAGTATTGACTCAGTGTCAACTGTAGGCTGAAGTTTCTGTCCTGCAAGCCACTCCAAACAAAGATTTAATATTAATTATAAATGCTAGGTTAATAACCCAGGCTTGTTACTAGCTAATGCCTACATTTAATTTTTTGTAATGAATGTTTGCTAAGAATAGTCACTTGAATAAATAGTAAAAGAAAGCATGACATTTTCTCTACTTGTCCTACCACTGTTGGTTCCATCACTTTAATCTACCATTGTTCTCTTAATGCATGTTTTCAAAAAGGTTTTTTTAACCTTTAAAATGTTGCTGAACTCCTGGGTGATGAAAAGTCCATACTAAACCAAGAATTTCTAGACCCTGCATTCACTAAAGCTAAATGAGGGGCTCTTGTGAGTGGGCATGACCCTAACATTTCTTCCCATTTTCTCTTTAGCAAAAAGTGTGTATGGCTGTTCTCTCTGAATTTCAGTACCCAGTTCACAGAGAGTAACAAAAGAATCCTACATTTCTTGTAGAATGCTGTTTAATTTGTTAATGATTCACATAACTTTCAGCCCTATATTTCAACTGAGTCTAGATGCAATTCACAAATATCTCATAAATGAAGGTTTTCATCAAATACTCTTCTTTTATAAATGCAGGCATAGGATAGAATCATTAGGCGTCATGCCAACCACTCCAATTAGTACCATGATATTTCTTCAGGCAACTGGATATACAGTTTTCAATATTCTAATGAGAAGAAATAGGTGTACCTTTCTCAGGGGCTTCTTTTCTTTTGAAAATATATTGTGTAAACAAACAACTACATTTTCATGAAGTCTTGGGCCAACTATGAAGTTTTTCCTCTACCCATACAGGAGATAATGGTGTGATACAATGGCTTATCAATTGTTGTCATTTTCCCAAACCAAAAAGTTCTTAGGCTTAGAAGACTATCAAGATAGCACAAAAGAAAATATATATCTCCATACATATAAATAATTATATTCATATACTGGAAGAAGTGTATAATCAACACCATATCCATTTATACAAATTAAGTTTTATAATATTGAAACAATTGGCTAAACATTTTTGAATAAACTTCATCATTTTGAAGATGAAAGCAAATATGTATACTAATGAGATGCATGTGCTTATTTTCTTGTACGTGAAGAATTAAATTGTGACTGAATACTTGAGATTGCAGGACATAGAGCATTTTGAAAACTTTCCAGAAGTGATGGACAATTTGATTTATAATTTCCACTGAAGAGAAGCCCACAAAATGTAAAGCATGTTTAGGGTTACTTCAGAAATTATTGGAGATTCTGTTTTACTCTCGAGGTATAGTTCATATTAGGGTTCATTCTAAAACTTAGTTAGCAGTTCAAACAGTGATTTCAAAATGAATGGTTCTAATCCAATATCATCCAAAGGTAGAAAAATTTGATACATGCTGTAAAGTGAGGGGATGTCTTATTCCACAATTAATCCATTGTTTCACTAAGAGCAGAAAGTTCATAGTAAATTATGATATAAGCTTGCTTTGAATCTCAGCTGGGTGTTTTGGGCAGCATTTCTTGGAATTTCTCAGTGTGATAGATTCTGCAGAAGTACACATACTGTATGCTCAGCACATGTAAAAGTGAACATGCTGTATGCTAAACTCATGCAGAGGCACACATATTGTATGCTCAGCACATGCAAAGGCACACATGCTGTAGGCTCATCACATACATAAGTGCACATACTGTATGTTCAGCACATACTGTAGGCTCATCACACACAGAAGTGCACATACTGTGTGCTCATCACATGCAGAAGTGAACATGCTGTATTCTCAGCACATGCAGAGGCACACATGCTGTAGGCTCAAACATGCAGAGGTGCACATGTTGTAGCCTCAGCACATGTAGAGGGTGAACATGTTGTATGCTCAGCACATGGAGAGGTGCACATGCTGTAGACTCAGTATTTGTAGAGGTTCACATAATGTAGGCTCAACATATGCAGAGGGGCACATGCTGTATGCTCAGCACAAGCAGAGTTGCACATGATGTAGACTCAGTGCGTGCAGAGTCACAATGCTCTAGTTTCAGCACATGCAGAGGCACATATGCTGCATGCTCAGCACATGCAGAGGTTCACATGCTGTAGACTCAGTACATACAGAGGCACATATGCTGTAGGTTTAGCACATGCAGAGGCACATATGCTGTATGATTAGCACATGCAGAGGTGCACATGCTGTAGACTCAGCACATGCAGAGACACATATGCTGCATGCTCAGTACATGCAGAGTTTCACATGCTGTAAGCTCAGTACAAGCAGAAGTACACATGCTGTAGGTTCAGCACATGCAGAGGCACATATGCTGTATGCTCAGCACATGCAGAGGTGCACATGCTGTAGACTCAGTACATCCAGAGGTTCACATGTTATATGCTCAGCACATGCAAAGGTTCACATGCTGTAGACTCAGTACATGCAGAGGCGCACATGCTGTAGGTTCAAAACTGACACTGCGGCAAAGTCACACAAACAACATGGAAGACAACTGGCAGAAACATCTAGTATTTCCCACATGTTTAATCTTGAGGCTTTTATTTTGATATTATGTGTACGAGAATCAAATGCAGGTGCTCTAAAAGAGCAGCCAGTCCTCTTTTCCACTGTTGCATCTCTCAAGGCTTTTGACTTGATTTTTAAATGAATTTTTGGTTGTTGGGTATTAAAAGTCTTTAACTTTGGCCAAATTTTCATCACCCACCAACTCTTAAGATGATTCCCAACTAATTTTAAGTAGCTAGGCATTATATTATCTGAACTTTATACCTAATGAGCAACAAACATCCATACTCCTCTCACCTCATTCATTTTCTAATAACCATTGTACTATTTTTTTTCCTTCTGTGAGTGTGGCTCTTTTACATCTAGAAGAAATAATGTAGAATTTGTCCTGTGTCTAACAACTTCAGCTAGATAGTGTTCTATAGTTCCACTTATGCTGTTTGGAAAGGCAAGATTGGAATCTTTAAGTTTGTATAGTATTTAAGACTATATATAAATTGCATTTTCTTTATATATCTGCTAATTGACATTCAAAATTTAGTATTTTATTACTTCAATAATGCTATGATGAATGTAGGAGGACAACAAGGTTTTATCATACCAATTCTAGTTATTTTCGATGCATGCTCAAATTTGGGATACTTAGTTCACATGGTAGAATTAGTTTTAATTTTGTGGGTATGCCATCTATTTCCACAGTGGCTTGTCTCATTCCATGTTGCCATTAGCAGTATCCAAAGATTCAATTTCTTGACACCATCCTCATGCTTATCTTAAGCAGTCACTCCAAGATGTTTCAGGGTGATGGCTTCCTTTGATGTGATTGCATTTATGTATCTTTGTGACATTGAGCATGTACCAGTCAGTCATTTTCAGCCACTTTGGAGTAGATTCCCATTCAAATTGTTTGTTCATATTTTCTTAATCAGGTTATTCTTCCTTGGAAACTGAGTTTTGACAGAAAAACATTTCTAAAAAAATATTGAAGAGGGAGAGGAGGTAGGAAGCCAAATTATGATTGAATAAGAAGGTATTTGTGTTTTGCGGAGTGTACACTGTCTAGTGACTGTCTAGTTATAGCCTTCAAGTAGTGTGACGATTCCTCATTTCAGCTCTCTGTTTTAATTTCAGATATTTGAAAACTTTTCTTTAAATACTTAGGAACAAAATAATTTGTGCTTCTGCTGTTGGGTTTCCGGGAAAGATTACTTCCATATCACCAACACGTTGTCAGTTATAAAAGTTGGATTCGTGAACACTAGATGGCGGCATTTATGAAAAATTTAATTTGAGTAAGCTTCTATGCCAAAATAATTTTTTTAAAAACAACTCGTTTTCCTTAATTTTCTTAAGTCCATCTTGCGTACTCTTTCAAAACAAAATTAGAAAAAGATTAGAAATAAAAGAGCCAAGAAGGAAGCTCCTGTGCCTCCTTACCCCCACCTCAGCTGGATGTTCGGGCAGCTCCCTACTGAGTACAGAAGTCTCCAGGCTTCTGCCCTTGAACCATTCCCAGGTGGGTGATTAAGGACTGGCGTGCTGGGTGAAAGGACTAATGATCAGTTAAGTTTGCTGAAGAGAAGATATTAAAAAGACATTTGTTCTGAGTGCATGTTGGTCTTTACAATTAGTTGAGTGTTTAGGGAAGTACCAAGTACTCAGATTAAAACTGCACTCACCCCATTCTGTCTTCCAATGACATGAGCCAACTTGGGCCATTCTTTGTAGGCAAGAATGTGCAATTTTAGAATGATTAGGAACTTCTGACCTCTCTTGTCACTTTTAAGTGACAGAAGTGAATTTAAAATTCACATCCTTTTGAGTCTAGATTGAGATCTTAACCATTTTGTTCTATAGTTATTGAAATGACAGACTTTACTTGATTACTGTAAAATAAACAATTTTGTGATCTTTAATCACATGGCCTAAAGTTAAATTTGACATTGAAATGATTTTATCTGCAAAGGAATCAAATTACCTCCAAAACATTGGCCCTTAAACATTTAGAGAAGTGATTTCATTATTTTGATCTTGTTAGATAGAGAAAGTCAATTAAGATTAAATTTGTTTTATTTTTCATTTGTCTTACTGGCTGTTTGGACATGACCAGCTGCTTTTGTAAATGAAGATTACAACCTTCAGGTCTATTTTCTTCATAAATAAATGACTGATAAGATTCAAGAAAAAAAGAAAAGAATCAATTGATGTTATTTTAAAACATTATCAGTTGTGTTTAATGACTTCTGTGATTGTATGCACAGTTGTAGAAAATATAAAAAATGTTTGGGATTAATGTAACAATTTTATTAACAAAATGTAAGTTATGAACAATTATATTTAATGTAACTCATAAGTGTACTTTGTTTTTATCTTGAGAATCGGTGTTTTGAATGTTGACAACATTTCACTCTTAAACACAGACAACAGCTGCATGGTTTAGAGTCTCTTTCGATTGTAGAAAAATTTTGCTAACTTCCATGTTTTCAGTTTAAGAATCATTTTATAAATTAAAATCTAAACTTAACAAAGTACCTTATTTTGGACATTAGTTCCAAGGGTATATTCCATATAAATGTGAGTGTACTGTAACACAGTTATATTCCACAGAATTATAACATGTTAAGTTAGAAAATTAATAGGAAATTCTATAAAATTGTGAGAAAATACAAAGTTTTGCTGTATTTGTGTGTGTGTGTGTGTGTGTGTGTGTGTGTGTGTGTGTAGTAATACAGGAATAGTGCAATCAATTATGAGCAATTTCAGATCTCCAGTGGTTTGTCATTTATGAAATCAGGCTTTGTTTTGATCTGTCAGATAAAAATAGCACTTTAGTACATGAGATTATTACCAGTTTGTTGGTTAGACCCAGTTAAAACTAATTGCAAACTGATCAATGTAGAAACTCTGTGAAATACATAAAAAACCAAATCTTATTAAAATACATATATTGTTACAGCCACAAATAAATATCATCCATTATCAGGATCTCTTGTCTTAGTGAGTTTTTATTTGTTGTTGTTGTTTTTCTTTCTTTGTCCTTGACTGTGAATGTGAAAAACATAGGCCAGACACACACGAATGCAAACACATTATCACATGCATACCCATATGTCTCCAAACAAGAATAACTTTGAATATAATAACAGAGAATCTGTTACCTGTTTCTGAACTTGACATGATTCTGTATGCATGCCTATCAGTTCATAAGTGTTCTTTGAAAACTGCATGAATTTATCAACATTTCCATTCCCATAATGATGAACATTCAAGTTTATTTTCTATCACTCCATATAATAAATAATTGAAATCTACAACAGAATATTCATATATTTAAATTAGTTTTGATTATTACTTTTTGAAAAAGTTCAGAAATGTCTGAATAAAAAAGAGAAATATTTTAAATATTTATTGTACATATTCTGCATTAATTTCTAAAAATTATATTTTTTATTTCCATCAAGAACTTATACAATGACTTATTATAAGATACATACACACACACATGTTCACACACAAGTCAGCAATTTTTAGCATTTGTACTTTTAAACACTTAGTAAATGTGAAATGTAAACCTTAATAAATATAAAAATATAACATCAGTTGTACTAAGTTTCACTACTTTGGTACCTAGTGATGAAGAACATTTGCTCTCATTTGCACCCTTTATTTAAGTCTTTGTGGTACACAGACGGTTTATGCACCACTTTGAAATGAAAATACAAGAAGCATCTAATTATAAATAGTATGACTGTCATATAGCTACCAATCTGTTTAAAGGCAGCTTAGTTCTTTTGGATAGAATATGAATAACACATAAAAGGATCCTATTAAAGAGAAAAAACACCTGGGGGTGAGGAGAAAAAACACTACTCGGGGTGTTTTTTGGTAAAAGTGGGATGAGCTTTCAAGTATTTTTGCTTTCTTTATATTCCCTTGATAAAATTTTATTTTTGCAATATTTCTTTAGTTAGCCTTGATATTTTTAGTACTGATCTAGTCTTGGCGCATATTTCAAAGCCCTCTTCTCTTTTGATTCATTCGTTGTACGTTGATTTATCTATCAAAAATCATTTCACAGTATAATGTGAAATTCCATGAATCCATTTCTTTTTTTGTATGTATGTATTTATTTTTTTTATTGAAAATTTTCACCTCTTTCCCTCCTCCCCTTCTCCCTTCCCTCCCTCCACCCCTCCCCTCCTTCTCAGTCCAAGGAGCAGTCAGGGTTCCCTACACTATAGGAAGTCCAAGGTCCTCCCTGTTTCCCCCAGGTCCAGGAAGGTGAGTATCCAAACAGAATAGGCTCCCACAAAGCCCGTCCGTGCAGTAGAATCAAAACCCAGAGACATTGTCCTTGGCTTCTCCATCAGCCTCCACGGTCAGCCACATTCAGAGAGTTGGGTTTGATCACATACTCCATCAGTTCCAGTCCAACTGACCTTAGTGATCTCCCATTAGATCAGTCCCGCCATCTCAGTGGGTGGACGCACCCCTCGTGGTTCTGACTTCCTTGCTCATGTTCTCCCTCCTTCTGCTCTTCATATGAACCTTGGGAGCTCAGTCCAGTGCTGCAATGTGGGTCTCTGTCTCTATCTCCATTTATCGCCAGATGAAGGTTCTATGGTGATATGCAAGATATTCATCAGTGTGGCTATAGGATAAGGCCAGTTCAGGCACCCTTTCCTCTGCTGCCCAAGGAACAAGCTGGGGACATCTCCTTGGACATTTGGGAACCCCTCCAGAGTCAAGTCTCTTGCCAACATTAAAATGGCTCCCTTAATTAAGATATCTACTTCCCTGCTCCCCCATCCACCCCTCCTCCATCCCAATCATCCCATTCCCTCATGTTCTCCCCATTCTCCCCTTCTCTCTTCTCTCCCCCCATCTCCCTTTATCCCCACCCCACCCCCACCCCCGTGCTTTCAACCCCTGTCTGGCAATCTTGTCCACTTCCAATATCCAGGAGGATAACTATATATTATTCTTTAGGTTCACCTTCTTATTTAGCTTCTCTAAAATCATGAATTATAGGCTCAATGTCCTTTATTAATAACTAGACTCCACTTATGAGTGAGTACATACCATATTCATCTTTTTTGGGTCTGGGTTACCTCACTCAGGATAGTGTTTTCTATTTCCATTTATTTGCATGCAAAATTCAAGATGTCATTGTTTTTTACTGCTGAGTAGAACTCTAAAGTGTATATGTGCCACACCTTCTTTATTCATTCCTCCATTTCTTATGGTATGTCCATGACTTTAGGACAGTAAATTTCTTATGAATATATGACACACACACATTTACAATCTTTCAATGATACTTACCACTTGTGAAACAGCAAAGAAGAATCTGAGAAATGAAAATTTTCCAGGCCAGACCTGGTGATGGACATTTGTAGCTTCCTAATATTTGCTACTGAGTACTTAGACATAAAAGAGAAATGGGCACATTCATTTGAATACCAGTAGTTTAAAACAATAACTATTTTATCTTAACTATAAAATATTTGTATGAAACTTATATATAAAGAATATGAATATATTTCATATGGTATCATATATATCAACAAATGAGATTTGTATTATATATAACATTAATATTATACAAAATAAAAAATCCATAAGTTGTCATTAAATCTCTTTTTAGTAGAAAAGACATATTGAATTCTAGCAGAAAAATGGAGAAGGTGTTTTATCAGCTAAATCAATAGGTAATTGAAAATTCTCTCTTTTCACCATGGGGTCTGAAATTTCATATCTTTTTTTGACAGTCTAGTTTGTCAGATGTTCATAAACTAATAAAACATTTTTTTTCTGGTGAGTCCATGGTGATATTTCTGAAGGGATGAACATTTGAATGTGGATTGAGTAGGGAGATTCACTGTCTAGTAATGGGCACAGTTCATTCGATTTCTCTGGCATTGCAAATAGATCATGAAGGAAAAAGAAGGATTACTTCACTCGCCATTTTCTTGAACTAGGATTGTCTGTTCCTTCCTCTTCTTGAGCATGGTGTCTTTGTTCTAAGGCCTCCAGACTTCAGAGTTTGGAACCAATTCTTCCTTCTTAGATCTTAAGTTAGGGACTCGAGATTTAAACAAGAGATTTCTTGGTTGTCAGCCAGAGTCCAGCCTCCACAGCATTCCAGGGTAGTGGCATGAGGATAAAAATATTAGACATGGTATCTAAGATATGAAAGAAAAGGAACAGAGATACAGAATAGAACTGGGAAAACAATCCAATGAATACTGAATTAACCTGTATTTATTTTCCATACGCTTATATACCCCAATCCAAACGGGGGCAGGGAGAAGGCAAAAGACTGCTTTAACATTATACACAGAACAAACAGAGGAATTACCTGTTTCAATACCTGAAACACCAAGCAACTATATCTTGAGTTAAGCATTCTG
The DNA here is from genome assembly GCF_982192425.1 of Myodes glareolus. Lineage (NCBI taxonomy): Eukaryota > Metazoa > Chordata > Mammalia > Rodentia > Cricetidae > Myodes > Myodes glareolus. The sequence continues at coordinate 59,373,804 of NC_142033.1, read as the reverse complement.
TTATTCAGGAAGCACATACAGTGATAACACCTCAGACCAAACATTCTGTAGACATCCTGGGTTAAACCTTCTGTCATATCCTTGAAGGAGCAGGAATAGGACTGAATTCTCTGACCTTCGGTCAAAGTGGAATGGACCTACTTCTGTGGGCTCCCACAGTTGTCATGCCTGTTTTGAGACTGAATTACCCTACTGACATTTTTTCCTCCGTCGTGTAGACAACAAATCAGGAGCAGATCAGGGAACCATCAAGGCTCCTACAATCACATGGAAAAAATTCCTACATGGGAAAAAATGATCATATCTAGGATTCGTTTATCTGTGAAATCTAATACACTAACTAACCTTTTCTGTATTCGTAGTGTTGTATCACCTTTCATTATGTTGAAATCTCTTCACTATCTCTGAGAAGCTTAATGCAGAAGGCACAAGTACAGAGATTTGAAGTGACAAGGACTGGAATGTCCAATATCAGTTAAGACAGAAGTTTATTTCCTCAAAAAAGAAAAGGAGACATATTATGAGATAAAAACAAACTGATTCTGCTCTTTTGAGAGTTAGGAAATCAGATCTGCCCTGCCTGCACAGAGAAGACAGTTAAACCTGTCAGACAAGGTAGTAACATTACTCAAAATATTACAGCAATTAGCTATGACTTGAAGCCAAATAGATCATCTCTGCCTATGTGGAAAATAGTTATTGACACAGTATTTATGGGGTGTGAACTTCCCCTAAGTATATCTAAACAGAATGCCATATGTCTTATAAGAGCTGTTTCTAATGCTCCATACTTAACCATTTTCTTTGATTATTCCCTACCTTATTTTGGATTTAAAAAGAAATCAGTTAAACACATATATTTTAAAAATGACCTACTGGACAAAAGAACTTTTTTTTCACAAGTATTAACCAAGTATCCAATGAGAAATAGTTCCTATATTTTCTCTTTGCCTTATGAAATGAGACAAATTTGTGACTATACTTCTGGATACTATGTGATTTAGGTAGGGTTTCTATTGCTGTATGAAATACCATGACCAGTATCAACATGGGGAGGAGAGGGATCATTTCATTTTGTAACTTGTAGTCCATCATCCAGGCAAGTGAGGAAGTGAACTCAAGGCAGGAGCTGATGCAGAGGTGGTTCAGGAGTGCTGCTAACTGACTTGTTCCTTGTTCAGTCTGCATTCATACACTCCCCTGCTGCAGCTGCCCAGGGATTGCACTGCTCACAATAGGCTGGCCCTTCCACCACAATCACTAAGAAAATGCTCCACCAACTTGCCTAGAGACCACTCTTATTCTCAATCCTCCTCTCAGATATCTCTAGCTGTTGTCAAGTTGACATAAGCAAACAAACAAAATACAGAATGTCATTATAATGGTAACTATTACCCAGCCAAGTTCAGCATTTAAGAGAAAACTCAATTTTGTTGGAGTTTCAATTGACGTTTTAAAGATACATCCATTGTTCTTTTAAAATAATATGATGATGGGATGCCCCGGGCAGCTTGTGGAGCAGCTTCTTGTCCGACAAGGATGGCTATGGGTCCCTGCAAGATCTCCAGGGTGGCAGCGCCATGTGACCGGGGGAGTCAGGCGGGCGGTTACGGTGGATAAAAGGCTCACAAGACATAGTAAATAAACATAAGGGTAAACATTTATTACTTAAAAAGAAATAGAGAAACAGAGAGACAAAGATAGACAAATATAAAGACATAGAGACAGAGAGAAACGTGTGCACACGACCAGAGACAAACAAGAGAGAGAGAGAAAAGATGGCGGCGGGAGAGGTCAGAAGTGGTTGGAGTGGGCGTGTTTAGTCCTTTAAGTGACCGCAAAGGAATACCAACATCTCTTGTCTTTTTTTTTTTCTTTTTTTTTTGTATTCCACATTTTCCTTTGCCAGAAATTTCAGCTGGAGAGGAGAAAATGTGTGTTAAGTTTCACATTGGAACTGTTTTTGTTTGAGGAATTAATAAGAAATGAGTCCTAAACTTCAAATGCAAAATCTCCAATGCTCTGCTTTCAAAATCATTCAATTTTTGGTTTTCATTTTAGGAAGCTCAACCGGTAACACCTGCAAACATTTCTACACTAGTAAAATAGAATGCTTACCCAGAGCTGGTCCCAAGCATTTCCAATAAGAGCCTCTCAGCTTGTGTCTTCTTCTCTATAAAGCTGTAGTGGGAAGGGGGTGGATTTGTATCTCCTGTCAAGCCACTCAAAAAGATATAGTGCAGCATAAATTGCTAGTGAAGTGCTGTTTTGACCATATTCTTCTTCAAACAGCTAGCAAACCCAGCTCCTAAATCTTAGCTATAAACAAGCATTCTCCTGTTTAGAATGGGTTGCGAAGTAACATTGGACATTGTCATCAGTTAAGCTTTGTTTCAGATTCTTCTTTCCTCCCAGCACCTTTAGGGTCCCGAGTCAATCAAGAGTTTTAAAACTGAATTTAGCATATCTCATCATTATTGTTAATGTAAGAGGTAGTCTTTCTTTCATTGTATACATTTTGTCCATGAGGAATCAGAGCTTCCTGCTAAGAATGAAAGTGATCCACATGTACTATTAACACAGTGTTAATGAGTGCACTTGATTTGTTTGTTGCAGAAAAAAATCATTTTAAAAATAGAGTATGATCTTAGCCCTTCCTTTTTCTTTAAGAGGCAGTCTAATGGAGACAAAAAATTTTAAGTCTTTTTCTTTACTTGATTTCCTTTTTTTTTTTTTTGAGTTTTATGTGTTAGGCTAAAAGTTCAGGAAGGCTGTGACTTGTCAGGTTAGAGACAGCTATGCTATTTTATTCAATGACAAGCATTCTGAAGGAAGTGTACTGTAGTAAAAGAGAAAATTACTCAGCAAGGCAGCAAAGGTCAACTCCAGTGTGGGAGGTTGCTGAAGTATGTGAATAGAGCACAGACATGGGGGAAGAGATAAGTATTTCTTACTCCAGAAGGAGCATTCCAGGGAGAGCCATATAGACCTGCACAGGCCCCGAGGTTACAGTGATCTTGGCCTGCCTAGGGAGTAAAGGCAATGTAGGAGAGGACAGATGTTCTGCAGGTGAGAGAAGACAAGGAAAAGTGAGTCAGAGAATTTGCTTATTGTAAACTAGGTGAAAGGTCACTAGAAATTTGCATATCTTTGTATATATCCATACAAATTGGTGTGTGTGTGTGTGTGTGTGTGTGTGTGTGTGTGTGTGCATAAGGAAATGTTTACATTTTAGTCAGAGATTTAAAAATTATCAAGGTTCTCCCTTCTAAAACTTCACAATATATTGGAGAAACCGGTCAGTTCAATCATTCCTGTTATCTACCCGCTTTACCCACCCAATTTCCCTGCAGCAGAAAACACCCAGAGCTATGATAAGGATTGCCAAAGTGTTAGTCTTCAAAGACACAGATATATAACTTGACCTACTTTGTTCATTTGTTGATTTTGCTTTGCATTCTTGGAATTTTGCAACAGGGTCTCATGTTTTACAGTATGGTCTTGAATTTCGTATATAGTTGAGACTGACTTTGAACTCCTGATCCTCCTTACAGCACCTTCTGAGCTCTTGGATTACATGTGTGCACCACGTATGGCTGACCTGTTGCATTTTCTACTCTGAACACATAGCATAATGACTAGCCCGTAATAGGTGCTCAGAAATATTTGCTAAGGCAGAAATGTAGCCAATGAGTAGATCAGGAGAAAGGTGTGGAACCTGTCTTCTAAGAATAAAATCCCTGGAGCTAAGATTTACTACTTGCTGTCTATTGCAGTTCATTTTGTGAAATGACTCAGAGTTTATCTAATCTTCATGTCTCCCCGAATAAATCATTTCCCACAGTTACCGAAGAGCTGTCTGTGTAAATGCTGCGTGTTTTCAGATGGTACGCTATCGTGGACGTCCCAGGTGGGTGACTGCATCAGCCAATCAGCTTATCTGGAACTCGGGTGACACAATGGTCCCCATAAACAGGGAACTGACTTGACAGGCTTTGTGGAAATGCCGGTTTGCCTAATAGGCGCCCTTTTGGAAGGAGCGTGGGTGACAGCAGTATAGTCACGGGCACTGAGACTGTGGAGGTAAAGAGTGTCACAGCAAAATGCAGGGTGGGTAAACAGTGTCAAAGCACACTGTGGGGTAGGTGAGGAGCAGGCAAGGAGGAAAGATGGGGGGACTATAGGGAGAGGATTAGAAACTGAAACTGAAATCTCGTTCAAAAAGTAGCCAGAGAAAAGGGGCTATTTATGTCAATCCCCAACTGTCATCTTCAAGGATGTTAAGAAGGCAGCTCCAGCATCCTAAACATGCCGTATGGAGTTACACTAATAATTTTGTAATGAGTCAGGCTGAAGCTTTAAAATTTCCTAATCTAAAACATTTACTATTATACTATTAAATCCCATAAATAACCAAACATTTATTTCCACTTACTTCAAAAGTGCTGCTCGTTTGCACACTAAATCCAGAAATACACGAAGCAGTGTGGGACCATTAAGCACTAATTTTAAAGAAGTTCATGGAAATAGAAAAAAACAAAAAAGGATACCAATTTCACCCAGTTTAGGAGAAAGAAGAAATTGCTAGCCCTACTTACCAGGCAATGTGCAAATGCATCCTCCTCACCCTTCCTAAGCCATGGAGAAGAGCAAGAGATTCCAAACCAGATATATGGGTTCAAATACAGTCTCTGCGCTTCTAATTTTGAAACTTGCTATACTTCCATTGCCTCATCTATAAAACAGAAAACTAATATCACAAGGTTGTTTTGAGAATTATCTAGAATACGTATTTTGTAGTAAGTAGTGAGTAGTAAATCATGTTTTCTTTCTTCTTTCTTCCTTTGAATTCTTAGGAATTCATAACTCTAACATGCCAACACGAGACTGCCTGGATTTGTTTACCTTAAGAACTGTCTTCAGACAGCATTCCGTGAAACCTTATGCCTTGGACTCCTTAGAAATCTTCCTCAGTGACAGGAACCACGCAGCTGTTTCATTCACCGTCATGTCTGGGAGCATCAATATCTATTTGACTTCTGTTCAATGAATGGCCATACATATAATGAGGTCTTAATTCTAGACTCCAGGGAGTGTCTCCTTCCTCACTAAACCTGTCAGCAGAGAAGGAGATGCAAAGTGTTAGTGTCAGAAGTAAGTACAAAGGAGTGAAAGCTACTTACTTCTCACCCGGAGGAGTACACAGGCTCCTCTCTCAGTAGTACCAGCCATTTCACACTGACATTTTCAGACATGAAATTTTATCTTATTATATTGATTAAGCTTCCAGAGGCTAGGATCTGTACAGCAATGATAAAATCTCTAGAGCTACAAAAAAAAATCTGAACTTGAAATAAGAATTTAAAATAGATTAAATGATTCAGAACCCCACATTTTATGTTACGAGAGGGACGAGAGATACAGTGAAACCCATCAGTAGGTGAATATGAAATCCACCAAAATACATACTCCTATGAAAATTCTGAAATTAATTTTCCAGAAACTATATGTTCAATACAATTTTTATTTTAAAATCGTCTTTGACACCCATTTCTTTAAAAACTACGGAGTATTCTGTGTCCATGAATGATAGCATTAAATAGACTATCTGAAGCATTTAATACCAATATTTACATTTATTTTTACAAACATATTACCACCACCTAAAATATTCCACTTAAATGACAATCTTCAAATAGACTTGCAGTATTCCACAAGGGAAGAGGGAAGAATGAATTATCTGCATTTATTTTTTCTTTCTGAGGTTACAAACTTCATATTGCTCAAACATAAAATAAAAACCCTAACCTAAAACAGGTAATGTTCTGATTGTGAAGTATATGGCTTTGGAAGAAAATTAAACTTCTGGAAACTGTTTCCTCTGTAACTGGAGAACATAATGATCTCGTACTTTGACATCCAGGCTGGCACTGTCTTTGAAAGCACTTACCTGTGGTCTCGTATTAAGAAATGTGTAAGACATGACTTTTTCCATTTTTTAAAAAGCATTTATATCTTCAGGTATATTGTTTGTCACACAATCAACATGTAATTCCTTGTCCATATAAGTTAATTAAGCCTTGGAATGCTTTAATATTGATATAAGTAGGAAATTATAAATATGTAAAATGACTTGAGCAGAGAATACCTCAAGAAAAACTTTAGTCAGATAAAAAATAAAATATGTAGTTTGGAACAAATGTTGTCTGTCTGCAGGTGAGAATAAACCACAATATACAACAAACCTGGGAGTTGTTGATTCATGGGGAGATGGGATGAAAGAGAGAAAGTCAGAAAGTCATGCGGGTCAACCAACAAAGGGAAGTCAGGAAAAAGAGAGCAAATGCCCTGCAGAGCTCGTTTTTAAAAGGGCCTTGGCACATGTGTACAAGCCTTAGCGCATGACGTAGTGACATAGGTTGGCTAGGCCTTTGCCTGTGTACTGACAAGTGCATGTGCATGCGGCCGTGGGACCCTGGGGTTGGCTAGATATTTGCTTAAGTACTGACAGGCGCATCTTGCCAGGTGCCAGGGGGTGGGCCAGCACACTCTGATAGGATGGGTTGCGAGTCTGAGGTGGAGGAGAGACATGAAAACAGCTCTTTCCACTTCACTTAGACCGTGTTGTTCCACCATGTAAAGGGATCTCACTAATGAATCTTGAGGCTAAAGAGGTAGAATGTTATTCAAGCTACTCCAGTCATGTTTTGGGTAACATTTTTAATCAAAGGACCATGCCTTTCTTTAATATCTTCAACTAATTTTCTTACTGATGTCTTTTCTTGGTGTATTATCCCCAGAGGAGGAATTATGCTGGTAACTCAGTTTGAGGCATGGCATTGAATGTCACGGTCCATATGAAGGTATATGAACCTCTCATTGCTTCTTGACACTTCAAATATATTTTATGTACAGGCCTGATAAGAATCACCTGAATACTATCAAATGCTATTCATTCAGCAAGTATTTGTTGAATTTTTAAGTTGAGAGAATTATTTCTAAGGGTGAAGTCTGGATTAGAATACATAGCATAATTTCGAGAATGCATAAGAGCTATTTTCATTATGAAATACTTGCTTCAGTTTATTTTTGTCTTATTGGTAGGCCCTTCATAAATGTCCATGGGAGTTTAAAATGACATTGAGCTATTTCTTAACTATTTACCTTTAACATGAGGGGAATTTGCAGTGTGTAGAGTGGTAGAGGAATTACCAGCAGGATTCAACCAAGAGTAGAAACAGATGACTTGGAAAGGGGCTGGATTAGGAAGATAGGATCTCTGCTGGGATAAAGTCTTAATCCTAAGAGATAGGAAAGCAGAGAGGAAGCCAACACTGCCTTCACATTGTAAATAAGGGGACTCAGAAACAGAAATCATTCCATGGAGAATGACCAGACCCTGGCTAGCAAGAATCTGGAAGGGAGTCAGCTTCACTGTGATAAGCAGAAAAGGATGGTGGATCAAGCCATGATAACAGTGGGAGAGGTCTGAGTTTGCAGGGTCCACAGAGGGAGATGCAGTCGTGCAATCCAAGGTGACAATGTGCAGGCAAAGTCTGTGCTCTGAAGGCAAAAATGACTGAACATGGGAGAGATTCCAGTTTACAGATGGTAAACAGAGATTGTCTAAACTGACTTGTATGACTAGCCAAATCCAAACAGATGACTGCTTTTGTCTTCTATGTCTCTTACCAGTGTCAGCGAACAATTAACATTTGAGCACAAAAGTTAAGAGTTAGTAAACCCTGGAAACATGAGCTGAAATTGCAGTATTCTTGTATATGTGACTATACTTTTCTCTGAGAGATTTCCCTCATATGCTAGCCTCGAGCTTTATTTCTTTGGAAGAATTATATGAAATATAATACAATTATAATAATAAGCCTGTGTTTTTCTAAATTCCTGCCATTTTTTCTGTATCCAATAGTATCCATAGCCATAATAACAAAGGTTTAAAATAAGTTAAAATTGTTTTTTCAAAGATTTTCAAAGTTCCTTTTACATATACACACTTATGAATCAAATGTGTATCTTTACTATTTTGTTTACTTTTAATTAGTTGCAAATTAATTATTTTAATTTTGCTTTTCTCCAAGTTAAGATAAACATTCCTTTACTGTGTAACATTTCTACTCCTTGAGTTTACTTTTAAAGCAAAAATTCTATCCTTGGAGTTTTCACTAAGATCTGGTTGATATTCAGTTCCAAAAGTTAAATTCACCTTCAAACGATGCCAACATTTCCCATCAGCGATATCCTATACAGGATGAGTCAGTAAAGTTCACTGACTGATATTTAATGGTGAGTTAAAAATAATACAAAAATATGCATGTTCATAGTTTTCACAGAGATAGACATGTCATTTGTGACTTTGAAGAATTGTTTGTGTCATTTTTATTTAGTCTTTTGTATTTCATACCTTTGATGCCTACTTGCCAGAGGGCTAGTTCGATTCCACACAGAGAGAAAAGTAATATTA